>NC_060215.1:45282500-45582500 GCF_021130785.1 Homalodisca vitripennis
TACATATATCACATTGTGGATGGTAAATATCACATTTTGTGTAATAGTTTGAATATCCTTTAAAGACTCGTATTTTCTTGAAATCAAAAGAATCGTTATAGAAATTTTCATAAACACAAATAATTTGTACACACAATAAATCATCTTTTTTCATAATTATATCAGGTATCCACAATGTTACATTATTAGTGCTAACGTAAAGTAAGCTACAGACTTAAACTTTTTCGATTAATCAAAATAAGCCTAAACAACATAATTGAAGTGTTACTGAAATCTTTGAAACCTTTTAATAAAATACCACCGATCTACCACAGAAAATCTGGTTATGTCATTGGTGCCTATTAAGGCCACCTGATTTCAGGAACTCTAAAAACTGAACTCTAACTCAAATCATTCTAAATGTATCGGGATATTGAATTGGCTTCCAGTAATCATTACTTTTCTGAGTGTTTGGAGTTTTAAGGAAATTATATAAATAATATAAATAAAGAAACGGTATACATGAAAGTAGAAGAATAATATAAAAGTATAATAATAACAGCAATGTTTAAGACTTATTTAAAGTAAATAAGGCAGTTTTAATAGGATAAATAATTTTTGTAATAGATTTTGTCTTTTTTAATACAATTTATCTTTATTATATTAGTAAACAGCTGTACTAGCAAGTTGTAAAATCTGTTTTTACCAATATAAAATTATTTGGGAGTTTTTGTTAAACTTTCTCATATTATATAAAATGAGGGAAGGACATTATGATATCGATTTACGTAATGTAGCTATTTTTGACTAAAGTGCACTTCATCTCTGTCAACTTTCTGATTATAAACTGTTCTACAGTTGAAAAACAAAAATAATCATGATGCTGGCAATGTTTAACATGAAAAACATTAAACTAAAATATAACATTATATTAAATATTTTATTTAGACTATTCGCATCTCTCTATTTATATAATTTTCATTTTTAGAAAGTGGTTTTTCTTAACGAAACTTCTGTTGAGAATATTAAAGCTTTCTTAAGAACCAAACCTGTAATTGTGTCAGTCAAAATAATGTGGTAGGTCTAAATCCAAATCTAAGCTTCGGTATTTAATTCAAACAGATTTTTAAGTTTGGAAATTATTTATTAATCAGTAATTAACTATTTTTGGAAAATTAATAATCTGATATTTACCAGGTACATGACTCACAAATAGTTGAAAATGATTAAACTCATGCTTTTCCAAGTTGCACTAAAATATGTTATAATCAGTATGATTGAAACTAAACATTGTCTAACAACCGAAATGTATATCCATGTTATTACCAATACTGGCCCCTACAAGCGAGAAAATACCAATAGATTACTTGCTAAGCGACTCAGTTGCAATGTAAGAAAGTACTAAGTACTAAATTTGCCTTATAACATAGAGTTTATTGCCAAAGCAATATTTTAACAATCATTCATGAAACTAATATAGCAAACAATAAAATAACAGCTGATTGAAGGGGGAAAATAAAACTCATGATCTGTCGAATACGTCTACTACCTGTAATGTTATCTAAGATACCAGAAACATGACTTTGGTTGTAGAAACAATAGATAACCGGAATCTCCCTAAGTACGCGTATGATAGTAGTTTCTATTACTCGTATTAAACCCTCTTCCTCTTCGTATGGAAGTAGGCTTGACTGACTGTTGTATTCCGTAAATTAGTGTATAGCTATATGTTATAGTATAGATGCATGTTATAGTTATAGTGCAATATTATTGTTGTGAAATATACCAGCCCTGTTACAAAACCGAGAAGTAATCATTTTCAAAAAAAATATAAATTAATATTATTCATTAACTGAATAAAGTGGGTGGATGAGATATACTATTATATCCTTGACATGCCATCCTAGCTTAGTGTTACTTCCTTACTGCTGGTGTCTAAACTGACGAATTCGCTCAAATGTAGAACTGTAACGATCAGTATATGCATTTGACGTGGCCATAAATAGATTACATCCTATACGTCAGGAGTATACTCAATTACCGAAACACAATAAGTGGGGATAGGTCATAAAATCCCACGGATAAACAAGAGTATGGGTTCCTTCTGCAAAACCTTATACGAAACATAACCTTTCAATGCATAATTTTATTCATCCTCAAAGGAAGAATTATAACTACTGAATACTGCACATTTTACTGTTTAGTTAAATAAATTCTTATTACTTTACAATGTAAATTTATTAATTAGAAAAAATATAACTCTGTTATGAATAAGTGATAATACTCTTATTACCATTAAAAACATACAAAAATACAGTTAAAACATGATACTATACCTTGAAACTTGTATACATATTTTCATTCTCAACTCCAACTCCAACTTTTTCCTAGCAATCTTGAAGGATTCACATTAACTATAACTTTGGCTGTATAGTGCAAAGTTGATTTTTGGTTTTACAGAAATTGTGAGAGGATATACAATTTGGCTAGAATGTCGTGTATAATAATATCCGACCTTCTAGTAAAATCTGAGGGATAAAATATACTTTTGACAAACTAATGTACTTTGCATTTTCTTTATATACTTTTTTTTTAATAATCGGTTTACTCAAAGTGATTTTGTATCTAAATTTCTTATACATCTAAAGTACTAGATTCATCGGTGAAAGAACCAAACTTTTTCCGGTTAAAGTAGCCTGATTTAAAATAGGTTTTGGTTATTATGAATGGAGCGTTTCATATATCTCCCTATCTAATTTTTCTACAACCAAAGTCGTTTTTCTAGTACCAAACATTACAGTTTCAGGTACATTCTTAATTTTATATTTTAAGCCTTGGCAGCGATTCTGTCGGCAGTTGTGGCTAGCAAAATGTTTGTGTCTTAAGATATGTTTTCTTACAGAGGTCAACTAAGCAATTTTGCTTGAAAATAATCAAGCAGCTACTAGTTTGTTAAAAAATGCTATATTTTTCTATTTTTTAATGGAAAATTCTTTTTAGAATTGCAAATAAATTCAAATAAAATATTAACTGATCTCGTTTAAGCATACGTTTAACAATCAAAAGCATGAATAATAATAATATACGTAATAAAAATACAAAAGTAAGCAATACTCTTAGGTACCGAAAAAGAAAAAGCGATGGTCTTAATTGTGTAGTAGTGGATACATTGGCACTGATATAGAACAAATAAATTAACGGTGACTGAACTGTTTTTATTTTAACAATGTTTGTAAAACCACACAAAAGCTTTTAGTAGTGATACAGTTTTAATAATATAATTCTAACAACTAGGACTTAATAGATAGTTTAGTGACTCGTAGTGTTTACACTCACAGACAGTTGAGGGCGAGAAGAGTCACAGGAATGTAGGACTGAAGGTTCACACATAATTTTGACGAGGGTGGCTAACGTTTAGTTTCTGCAGAATAGGGCAGTTACTCCATGCCAACACCCGTGTACTACGGATCCTACTTACCAAAACTAACCTTGTCGTCTATTATATTTTATACTTTTACTAATTCTAGTAATCCTTCCACTAAACTTGCACAGCGTAATGTCAAGGAATTAAGTATTAATACGGTTTACATTAACCAAAACTTCAGCTACCACATATGGAGTAAATGACCAATTAATTTAGATTCCTTAAAAAATCCCAAACATACTAGGGCTATGTTCTAATGAATAATTAATAACTATAGTAAGTTGGTATTCTCGCTTTGGAGAGAGTAGATACAACTGAATGGTAATACCAAGAACCTACATACGATTCAATATATGATTTGTTATGTGTTAGTATATTGTTACTGTATATACAAGTACACTCACACATTAACTGTAATACATAGTTATTGTCTTATTATTATGTCAAGAATAGTTGTTTAACAATTTCATTCATTTCTGAAGTAAATTACACATTGTTAAATGTACAAAATTAATTTAAATAATTAAATATGTAAAGCCAAATTGTTTTATTGCTTTAAACATTGGTGCTTGGTCTATAAAACTGTATAAAATGTAACTTTCTACAAAGAAATACGTAGCGTATATAATACGAGTGCGAGTATATACGAATCACTAACACGCCTATCAAGACACAGATAATTGTATTAAACTCTAATGCTATAATATCTAAATGAAATATAATACAGATACATTTGCTAATAGTTTGTGCTAACAACCATCCTTATCGTTTTGACGTACATCAACCTGCAGTATGAACAATTTCTAATATATTTTTAAAGTTTATAATGATATATTATTAGAAATTTATATGTTTTAGTAAGAATACATGATTAATTATTTATTTAATAAAAAATTATGTTATAATATCACTACAGTAACCTGCAATTAATGGAAACCCAAATACAAATGTTAACATTAATTTATTTTTCCACAGGAAATTGTTACTGAGCAATATTGCAGTTCATACAAATGTCGTAAAGGTGTATTAATGGCTAATACCCAAAGTCAAGGTAAATATTTAAATTAAAATTATTGAAATATTTATATCCACAAATTCTACTTATGTGGAGAAACATTGTGTACAATACTGTTGCAGTAAGTTTTGTATCTCTACTCAAACTGATACTTTAATTTTAAATATTAGATAAAGATATGGAAATAAATGCTTTCAAATCATAGAAAATATTATGGAAAATATATATTTTCTAAAAATTTTTTGTTTAAAATATATGTATTATTATATTTTCAGTGAGAAGCAAAATATGTAAAGGTATTAGACTCAGTATAGGAGTACAGGTGTCATACTGGTAATATAATACATACATAATATAATGTTAAATAATATTATCTACTGATTGCTTGAACAGAATATTCCATATAACCTAAATAAACCTAGTAATATTTACTTCAGGTAAAATTTTATAGATATTTTATAATGTTACTTGCATCTTATTCTAAGAAAATGAGTACAGATAAAATCATCGAATTTTTCAGGCATACTGACTTAAAAAGTCTAGTAAAACGAGAGTAGCCGAGTAGCCTACTGATTTTTTTTTATCAAAGCTTTTATCTCCAACAATTGATTTTTAATAAACAAAACTAAAATTGAAAATAAGTACTTGTGGTTTTGATGACGAGTGAAGGAAAGAATAAGTTAAAAAAAACTGATTCTAATGGAGTAGTTTATTAACTGTTGAGGTAAAGTTTTGTAGTATTCTATTACTGTAATCATATATGCCAATGATATACATTAATGTAATAAAATATAGGCATTGTATTGTAATTTTCTAATTCATGTCTAGAAATACCTGTTCAAGTAATGCAGTGTAATTACCATCCTTTGTCAACCATTAGTCAAAGGAATCCCGTGAGTCGACAAGTGGGTCACAGGCCGGGACCCCGGACCCAGTGTCCGTCCCCTAGTAAGTAGTTAAGAAATAAAAGTCCCGTCTTTAAAGACCTGGACCTTCAGTCCGTTTACAGTATACAGCGCCACGTCGATCCAACTAAAAGCCGCGATAACACAAAATATTCTTGAGAATTACTTTTTTCTTGGATTGTAAATGCATAAAATATAATAATCAAGTTTTAAAATTTGCATTTTACTTCAAAACTAAAGAACACTTTTAAAGATTATTCAAATAGTATAAATCAGTCTGTAAAATATAACATCTAAGTTTTAACAGTGCTTAATTTATTTGGGATAGTTGTCGTTAATTGAGCAAGTGACAAGTAACCTGCCAACCATGTCATTAGCTGATTCTAATTTAATAATATAGTTAACCAAAACAGTGTTTATCATATTTATGTATTGTTTTTTGCATACATACACACACGCACACACACACACACACACACACACACACACATATATATATATATATATATATATATATATATATATATATATATATATATATATAAAATTAGACTACTGCAACTTATACAAATTTAATTAATATAAATAAAAAGAAAGTCATTTGACAGGTATTTGGTCTTCCGGTCATATGTTAGTTTGGTTATTTAAACACATATGTGAAAGAAAAAGCCAAATACAAAATAATTGAATAGTAAAAAGTAAGGGCTGCGTGGTGTAATGGTGCACAATTATCCATTTTAAAATTATTCATATAAAAACATTTTTACAAATATAAATTTCAATATAAAACTGTTATTTTAATCTTGAATATCATTAATTTTGCTTTTACTTGTTGAAGCCAATTATTTTTGTGTTTCATTGGTACCAAAAACAGTTGCTATCAAGAGTCTAAATTTAATGTTATATATTAACATAGAAATGTTTAGTTCTAAAAATTTACTTAGGAAATGTTTTATTTACAACATTATTTATTTTATTCGTATTTATATACATCAATGGAAAAATTATTTAGTTTTCAATTAAATCACTCGTTAAACCGTTAAAAGTAATATTCCTAAAGCTTATAACGGCTGACCCAATATAATAATTTGATTTCTAGATTATTGTGTAGTTACTCGATATTTTCATTTGCCACTACATTCAAATTTTCGGGGTACCTTCGTCGTTACACTATTACAAATTGATATAACGAAAATTTAAAAAGAACATAGGGATACTTTTGTACTGTATTGGCATTGCGTTTAAAAGAGGCACTAACAGTATTTCGCAGAGAGTAAAGGAATTACAGATGTGTATGCTTAATGAATAATAGGTTTTAGGTATTAATATTGCACATTCTTAAAAATTAGTAATAATATTTATAGTTAAAAATATATAGGACGATCACGTGGTGGACTATCTCCAGTGAAGAAGAAAAAGTTTCATTGAATAATGCACGAATTAGCGAGTTTGTAGTCTTTCTAAAGTTATCGTATTACATGCTGTGTTAATTTATAACTTACGAATGGTTTTTACTTAATTCTTATACGTTTCATAATTCGTGTGAAACTAATACTAAGAATGGTAAAACATATATTGCTGCTTAATCTTAATCTGTTATTTTTCCTAAATATAAATATTTTATGTTTAAATATAGCATTAGGTGTAAGATATTCTTTAAAAAAAATTCTGATTCCTTGTATAAGAAGATTGAAATAATAATAAAACGCTAAGACAATTTATTGATGTGTATCGCAAACAAAATATTACTTGCATCAAAATACAATCAAGATAATTGAGCTAGTTCATCAAGTCCTTCGACTGGGAGGCGCTGATTTATACATGAATATTCAGCATTGTGTGATAATTTAACCTCTGATTCCCAGTGGTATTTCTGAGATTGTGAGAGGTGTTTTCATAGATGTGTTCACTTTATCTAGAGTAGATAACGGGAGAGGTAGCGTTTGATGGGACTTCCAAATAACATTTTTATTTATCCACAGAAAAATCATTATGAGTGTCAGTAACGTATTCATTGATTATGATAAAAAAATATTATTTCCAACAGTAACTTATTATATAAATTCCTTGAACTTACTCTTGAATCAAAAACTCTTCACATCATACATGTTGTATGAAACATTTGTTTAATACTTGGTTTTTATTTCATTCCAATGACCCTTATTACTGGCTATTCACAGACACGTGGCTCAGAAGATCAGCTGATCTCACCACTATTCTAATACACACTATTTTTTGTTTACAAAAACAGCTCGGATCATGTTAGATTGAGGGAGCACCGCGTAATCTTAACAGCATGGTCGTATTATAGCTGAGCTTGTCAATTTTTCTTGGTAGCGTAGTCCATCAAACTACTCAGGATATATGCCAAATAAAGTGTTTTACAATTATTGCGCCACTCATCTCATTAGATATTGTGTCGTCAATTCCCGTATAGAGAGCCTTTTTCATAAGCATCTCCCTTTTAAATTCGTTTCCTCTGCTAAAACTGTGAATGAAAGGAAAAACTGCTGATACAGTTGGAACAAACATTCCCAATGCCATATGGATATACTAAAAACAGTTGGAATGTGATATCCCTGAGTACCAGGTGCCATTCCATGGGCCAAACCACTACTGTGATGTGCCATGTTGGAGAGAAAATGTGTTACCATAATTTCAACATTCATCTTCATTCCCTTATTTAGCCATTGATAAATACATAACAAGTAATGAAAATTCCTTTATCGATTCCTTTTATTGATAAATTCCTTTTATCAACATTTAAATTCCTTTACATTACAAGGTTTAAAAAATTCATTTAACATATATCACACAAAAAATACGAGTAACTTTTGGGAACCAAACTAGGACTGTATATGTCCTGTATGATTTTCGTGCCTCAGGAATCATTCCTCTCAAAAATATGTATATTATTGCCTGGAAAACAGCTGATCACCTTCACATTTATATTTTTTGTCCTCCCTCTTTCAAGGACCTAACTACTGGCTAGTGCTTAGGAGTAGGTGGATGAATATTTTATGGCCCTAACAAATTCTTCAAATTTAACAGAAGAATGTCTGAATGAATGTTGCAGCTTCAAAACTTATCAACCATTAATATTCAATGTAAAATTGCATTTATGTTTATCCATTTCTGTGTCTACTAGTACAAAAAAATAAATAAAGGATAGTGTATTGCCTAATTTCACCTTGTCCACATTATCCAGTCCCTGTGTGTTTCTGTTATGTTTCTGGTTATTTCACTCTCCCATGTTTTTTGGTTTGAATGATTCAACATTTTTATTTTTGCTGTGTTTCAGTGAATCTATCAATACAAGTCATATTTATAGAATTAAATATCATGGTAATGAAACCTTTTGTTATGTAGAAGACAGTGCATTAATTTTGACTTTATCGGGAGTATGACAAACCAATATGATGTACTTACTTAGACAATTCATTACATTCTCTCTGAATTTGTATTTAATAACCTTGTAATTGCTCTGTGACTTGTAGTTTATAACGACTTGGATTGTTGATCTTAATATTCCAGAGTATTAATATATAAATCATCAATAATACATCTAAGACGATATAAAATATTTTTTTTTATTAGTAAAGATCCTAGTGAATATTAAGTACAATGTATTACTAAAATTGTTAACTATTAAATATTATCTGGTTTGTCTAAAATAAAAATCACAGTTCTAAATGAAAACAATGGATTTATTTTTTAACTGGCAAATTAATAAGTTCAAAGTTTCAGAATTTTTATCACTCTATTTTCCACAAAGAATTGACAAACCTTTTAGTAAATTTAAAAATTCCTTTGGCAAGAAATAAAAATATTAATCAAATTATCAAACTAAAAATCAGAGCTCTCTTCTAAAATAAAATAATAAAGTTTTAAAATAAAATGAAATACCACTTGGAAATAATTAAAATAAAAATGTTCACTTCTAAGTTCACTCAAAATACAAAATAAAATTTCAACTTCTCTTTACACTATTTGAACCTTAACTTTCAAGTCTCTGCAATTCAGATTACAACTCTCTCTCTAACAATTATAAAGTTCAATTAATTTTCAATTAATAATTCACAATAAACAGTTCCAGTTAAATATTAATAAATTACTACTTTTTCAAATCTCAATTAAAGTTATTAACAAAGTTCAATTTTAATTCACTTCTCTTGCAAACATGAACCAAATGTAACTTGTATGATTCTATTATGCTCTATTGTTCTTCGAGAATAAGTTATTCAGATTGCTCTGTAGTTTCTATGAATTTAATTTTTTCCTATAAAAAAGACAACAAAATCACTCGCGGAAAAAAAATTTAAGAAATACGGCGCACTGCAATTAACTTTACTCACGAAAATAACCAAAAGAAGGGCGAAAATTATGAGCGGGCGCTTAAATACTTCCCTTTCCAATCACCTTTGCAGGACATCAGTGGAGCTCTCTCATTGGTCCAGCTGTATCAAACCAGGAGAACAATACTCACAATAAGACAAGTTCTAATCAATTCAAGGCAGTCAACCTGCCTTCCTAACAATTTAAAACTACCAGTGCTAACTTGCCAAAGGATTACATGTTCGATTTTACCCTGACATTTCACAATCTAATCTAAAATTATGTCCCAATATTTCGATCCCAAAATTTTTATTTAATTTAAATTTTAATTAAAAAAAATAAATCAATGTAGCTTTGAAAACGCTACATAGTTATATGTCCTCTTCATATAATTTAAACGCTGGATTTTTTACAATATATTATTTATAAGGTTTATAAACAATACAGTGCACGAAATGTACCGTGTTTTACTACACGTAAACTGCTTTACTATTATCATTATTTGCCTTAACTAGTACTTTCCTGGTATATAAATATGGATTAATCTATACCAATTGTTTATTTATACAGACAATGTTTTATGTTATCCAATGTTTGAATACTTGATATGTAATAATGAAATGCTTTAGATAAGTCTAAAAATACATTACTTAGTTTTTTATATTTAGTTTAAGACTCTTTGATAGCAGTGGAAATTATTTAGAGCATTCCTACACCAAAAACATAAACAAGGGAGCTTGTCCTGTAACCACCGGACCTCATTGGTAAACACTCGCGGGGTCCCATAGATGCCCAAGTGTATCGTCGAAACCGTCGGCTGTTACATGTTCCGGTCGCTGTCACTCACAAAGTCTCACACTTTGTTCTCTCTTGCGCAGAGTAGTGCCGTTTCGAGTCTCGATGCCCTCTTTTCTCGTCCTCATTAAAAGTTGTACAGTAGGAGTCGATTTGAGCATCATTGGCTATGGTCGCGGGCACTCACATAGGCCATGCCTTTTATTTCTTGTTGTAGTGAAAATTCCTCCCAGGTTCCGATTTCCTATGTAAATGCAGTTACCGAAATAGTGCCGGGCTGAACCCTCATAGTGTTGCGATAAACAGGTGTTCCTCTCTGAATTTTCTCTCTACCCCGATGATAGTGACTATTTCTTTAGTGACAACAGAAAATACCCGTTCATCCATAGATCACACTTAAGTCGTTGGAATGCCTTCAAGAGCTGGAAGTTTCCCCTTACGGATGAAGCGAGGCAAGAACCTTTATCAATATCGGTGTTGGCATCCATCCTTATTAAATACATCTTTCACTACGTAATTCTCAACACCATCCTTCCATCTCTGGATGTAAATGATATATTTTAATTTTATTATTGCTCTCTAAAACTTAACAAGTATTGGTCACAACTACTTGGGAAATTCTCGGATACATATCTTTCAATTACTTTATCCAAAGATAATACACCAGGCTATAATGTTTCAAATTGGAGGTTTTAAACTGACATGTACATTGGTTTAAAAATATCCGTAATAAACATTTAATTTTAACCCTTTCATCACCAGTCGGTAATTAACGTCATATATGAGTAATTCCATCTTAAAATGACATGTGACAGATTATTTTTATATCATCCACACCATTTTGAAATAGTTTCACAATTAATTCAACTATCAAATATTTCGTTAGCCATAATAGTCCTCTCCTTGCAAATTTAATTCTAGTGTCAAAATGTTTTATCTCTGCTTCTACCATTTACGTTATTTATAGCTTTCCTAACCTTTTTAACTCTTTTTGTCACATTCATTAACTAATTAAAATAAATTGAATTGTTTGTAAATCTTATTTTATTAATAAATCAAAATATAAACACAGTATAACATCTATTGTGATCCTTCGAGATTTAAAAAAGTTCATCATCTCTTAAAGCACAGTTCCTTATTCATTGGCCTTCCATAGGTTTGAACTTTTACGTTTTTATTTTCTTTATTTCTTTAAACTTATTGTAGCTGATTTTTAAAGCATTAATAGTTCCCTCAAATGATTACTTTACTTTATCCCTTTTAATATTATCTCATTACAATATTTAAAATACTTTAAAAGTTTTATACTATTAATTTTTCCCCTTGTTCAAATAATTTTGCAAATTTTTGGAATCCTTGCTTAGTATATCTAAATGTAATGCTATTTATTAGTGATTCGAGACTTTATTCTACTAGGATTAATTGAAAAGTTGTGGTTTCTAATTTAATATTTGATATCCGCATGTCACTATACCATTTCTGATTTCCTCCCTCGTATACTCATTATGATGTAAAAACATGTTGATGTTAATTTCATGTACAGGGATATAAGCATCAAAATCTCATTTTTCATTTCCAAATTTGTTTATAAAATTCGTTGAAAAATAATCAATTTAATCTAGAAAACCCTTTAATGTTACCTTACTAAAATATTATTGTGGTTTACACACTGTCATTAAGTTAAATGTAATTTAAAAACGTCTTGAAATATATTTATATGATCTAAAGACGTTTATACGATCTATAAAACCAAAAACTTACAACCTGTAATATTGTATACCGCAACCTCGTGTCCACTACAGGCTATCTCTGATAGTATTAATATGTATATTGTATTTATAAAATGGTGAAGATTCATTAAAAAAGTACCCGACATTTTATTTGAGTATCTAATTTTAAGTGGACAAAAACTATATTGGGTATAGTATTTTTTATGCGATGATTGTATTTGAAACTCAAATTAAGAAACCATGTGTCGAAATACAAACCCTTACAGCTGCGTGTGCTCAGCAAGCTCATTTACATAATCAATCCTATTTATATAAATAAACAAAACTAACAAAACCAAATATCACATACACAGGATAAAAAATTCACGACTTGTAACTTAAGGACTATTAGTTACCTAGTCAGTCTTGCATGTGATAAATAACCCTATCTTTCTAATATCGCTAAGGTGTCTGATGATCAACACACACTTGTCGCTGTTCTTTCTAACCATAATCCTTGAGCCTCCGCAGCATCTAAGGTTTCACTTTGTTGTTTCCGATAATATTAAGTTAGATTATCAATAATGAAGATATTCTTCAAATATAGTTCATGTGAAAGGTGATAACTTCTTGCCTGCTTTCAGTTAGATGTCCCGAACTTCATCGGACATGGACTGAACTAATACAATCGGAGGTCTTCTGACAGATTTTCCTTCTATCTTAAATCCACATTTATTTTAGCTGCATGTGATTCTAACAGATTTGGCTCATTTCTGCTTACGTTTAGGGCTTTTTAAAATACTGGAAGAGATAAATAACAATTTCCATTGTATTTTTGGTTGTCTTTTAACGGATCAGGTTTCATTAGGGAGTTTTGTTGTTTCCCAGTTCTTTCACGTGCTTTAAAGGTGCTAGAATAACCATCAAGAGTATAATATTCTACTTAGTTTAACAGCACTATGATTCTTTTTGAGCTTCACCATTTTCATGTTATTTCCTAATAGCTATAATGTGGTAAGATTTATGTCTCAGTTAAGTAAATGAAGTAACTTACAATAATTCCTTTTGATATACTGTTTATTTTACTGATTTTTTCGCATGGAGCAAGTACTGTAATTTTAGGATAAACTGGTACGATATGGATATTAGAGGGGAACGAATTCTTTGTTGATAGTAGTTGGACCTAACATTAAAATGAAAAGGGTTTGCGGCTACTTAATTTCATATAAGTTTAAAGTCGTCTACATAAACGTAATTGAGCAAATATTGTTCCTGACAGATCCATCCAAGTGAGAAACAGTTCAAAGGATGGGAGTTGATTACACAAGTAAGAGAACAAATTGTTTCTCATACTCTTTAACTACTGGCCGGAAAACTGCTGGTGAACTGCATTTTCGACTTCTATTTTTTTATCGTATGATTTAATCTTTGTACTGTAACATGCTGTTTAACAGATTTACGTTCTTGCTATACTGAAAGGTCATCACAGTGATATTAACCACCCACTGATGTGGAGCGGTGACCGATTGTCACTGCACACGACATACTACTCGTATTACCTGATAGTTTACTAGATTTCATATTTGAGGTGGTAATGCTATACTGTAAGGTTATCACTGTGATATTAGCTACCCACTAATGTGGAGCGGTGACTTATTGTCACTGCACACGACATACTACTCGTATTACGTGGTAGTTTACCAGATGGTATATTTGAGTTCCTAATACTATACTGTAAAGTCAATACTGGTGCTATTTATAATGGTGCTACAGTGTAAAATGCAATGTAGAAATGATGCCTGTTTTGTTGCTTGACAATTGCTACAACGTATACTAAAGCAGTAAATTATCATTATTATTATCAATATTGTGATATTAGCATTCTACGAGAGTGGTGCTGCAGCTGATTGTTACTGTACACGACATACTAGCCATATTACGTGATTTATGGAATGTAGACTTATTAGAAAAATTGTCTTACAGCTTGTCTGCTACGTGAAAATAATTTTTTATACATTTGATATTTTAATACATACGATTTGTGTTTTATATTATACTTACTAATTTTATTACTTTTATCATTATTATCAAATATGTTTTTCTTACTCGTGTAATAGTTCATTAATTGTTGCAAGTTCATATATCTCTAGTAAGTTATTATGCATTATTAAAGTTATTATGCTCTTTTATTTTGAGTTTTAGTTACTTGGTAATGGTATTTTATTCTATGCTTATTACATGTTGTTCTTAGTTTTCATACATGTCTTGTTAGCTTTCATATTAACCCATTAAAGCCCAATGGGTCGTTAGCGACCCACATTATGAATGGTGTGGTAAGGTAAGTATATATTTTTATCTATGATCTGTCCAGTCTGATCTTGCTCAAGACAGACCAATTGACCTACAGATAACGTGATATTGGGCTATCGTCGCTCCTCTGCATGTTAAAATCTGCTACATTCAGTGAACAAAAATCTATCATGGCTGCTCCGGTCTACAGGTTAGTTTTTATATGATAATTCAACTTTTATTTTTCAAAATATGCTGAATACTATAGCTTAGGATATGTAGTTTTAGAAGAAATGTTCAGGTTGTTTATTGGTTTAGGTAATACCATTGTATAATCCAAATTATTTTAGATGGGTCGGTAACGACCCATTGGGACTTAATCCAAGAGATAGGTCAAGTTGCATTGTGGGTCACTAACGACCCCTTGGGACCAAACCTGACAATGTTTGGTACAATAGTTTACATAACTTTTTTTATTATTTGACAGGTTTTTAAATATAAATTGCAACAAAAATTTAATATGAATACTGTTCTGTTCAATAATTATAGTAGGTATAATTTTTTGTTTCTTTTCAGAAATGATGGAGCATTGACGTTATCAGAAATATTAGAGAATCTTGAGGATGACACTTTCCGTGAATAAAGCGAAGCCGACATTTTTCTTTGTCCACCAAATATTGATGATCCCCGAGCTCAAACGGATGAAGATTCTGGAGATGATGAATGTGGTGATCCTGACTGTTTGGCTCGGCGATTGCTTATGACAGAAGCAGAAGTTCAATTTGCAGGGAAGGTAAATGATGATGATAACAGCGAATCTGATCAAGGAATGGAAGAAACTTCAAACCTACCACAAGAATCAGAAAGTACAACCTCCACAGCCCACTTAGATTATATACATAACCAGCCACAATTTAGTGATCAGGTTGAAGAGCTAAAAGGTGTACCACGAGAATTGCAGAACAAAGCAGAAGAGCCACTACAGGATTCTACTCAGCAAGAATCTTTTAGTACTACCTCACAAGTTGAACTATCTCACACTCCGAAACGACAAAAAACATGTCAAACTCATCAGGTTCAGAATGCAACAACATTCACCAAGACATCAAACACTATTAACAAAAAGAAAAAACTTTTACTAAAGACCAACCATTTAAAACTAATACCATATCATCTAAACAAAAATTACATGAAACTAAAACTAATATTCAAAAGAGTAAAAAAAAACACTTGAGAGAACTTGGGTTCAAGGCGATTTAAAATCTAAAAGTACAGAAAATACTATGCGGCCTCCAGTTACTTCCTTGGGAAAAGAATCTCACCCATTAGACTTTTTCAAATGCTTAATGACGGAAGATTTGGCTGAAGAAATTGTAAAATATTCAGTAATTTATGCAACTCAAAAAAAAAAAACTACCCTAGCTTTGAGTTGGATCTGCCCAATTTTTTTACTTTTTTAGGCATTCTTTACTTGACAGGGTATGTTCCACTGCCAAGAAAGCGCATGTATTGGGAAAATTCAGATGACGTTAGTCAACAGTCTAGCCGTTAGAAGTATGAGAAGAAACAGATTTGATGATATACTAAGATATATGAACTTCTGTGACAATGACAACATAGTGGAGGGAGATAGAATGGGTAAAATAAGGCCTATTTGAGACAAAGTCAATGCTAAGTTTTTACATAATGCTCCAGCAGAAAATCAGTTGTCTGTAGACGAATCCATGATTCCGTATTTCTGTCGGCATTCGTGCAAACAATTTATCTGTGGAAAGCCGATCAGATTTGGTTATAAGGCATGGGTAGTAGCTGCACGAAATGGCTATTGTCTTCAAGCAGACGTTTATCAGGGAAAGAAATCTATGAGAGAACAGAATTTAGGTTTGGATGAAAGTGTAGTGTTAGGATTTTGTAAAAAACTCTCTGACACCTTTCCATCTACATCCTTCAGTTTTCATACTGACAACTTTTTTACCAGTGCCAAACTAGTAACTAAACTTGGTGAATTAGGAATGAAAGCAACAGATACAGTGTGTCCAAATCGACTTGATGGATGCCTCTTCCTGATAAAAAAACAATGATGACACGTGAACGTGGTGCCTATGAAAGCTACATCGATGAAAAGAACCAAATTGTTGCTGTAGTTAGGAAAGAAAACAGTGTTGTTCGAATGTTGTCCAATGAACATGGCGTCGAACCTCTGGGAGAAGTCAAACGATATTCATCTGTAGAAAAAACTAAAGTTTCTATTCCACAGCCTAACTTGATTGGTCACTATAACCGAATATGGGTGGAGTTGACCTAATGGATAACAATATATCTAACTACATAATTGCCATTAGAGGGAAAAGGTGGTATATTCCCATAGTATTTTGTCTGTTTGATGTGGTGATGAGCAATGCTTGGTTTTTCGCTCGAGCCCATGGACTAAAAACTGATAGTTTGGGGTCCCGTAGAGTCATTGTGAAAGCTCTTCTGCAAATGTACGGTCAACCTGCACTGTCTCCTTGACCACTACAGGATTCTACTCAGCAAGAATCTTTTAGTACTACCTCACAAGTTGAACTATCTCACACTCCGAAACGACAAAAAACATGTCAAACTCATCAGGTTCAGAATGCAACAACATTCACCAAGACATCAAACACTATTAACAAAAAGAAAAAACTTTTACTAAAGACCAACCATTTAAAACTAATACCATATCATCTAAACAAAAATTACATGAAACTAAAACTAATATTCAAAAGAGTAAAAAAAAACACTTGAGAGAACTTGGGTTCAAGGCGATTTAAAATCTAAAAGTACAGAAAATACTATGCGGCCTCCAGTTACTTCCTTGGGAAAAGAATCTCACCCATTAGACTTTTTCAAATGCTTAATGACGGAAGATTTGGCTGAAGAAATTGTAAAATATTCAGTAATTTATGCAACTCAAAAAAAAAAACTACCCTAGCTTTGAGTTGGATCTGCCCAATTTTTTTACTTTTTTAGGCATTCTTTACTTGACAGGGTATGTTCCACTGCCAAGAAAGCGCATGTATTGGGAAAATTCAGATGACGTTAGTCAACAGTCTAGCCGTTAGAAGTATGAGAAGAAACAGATTTGATGATATACTAAGATATATGAACTTCTGTGACAATGACAACATAGTGGAGGGAGATAGAATGGGTAAAATAAGGCCTATTTGAGACAAAGTCAATGCTAAGTTTTTACATAATGCTCCAGCAGAAAATCAGTTGTCTGTAGACGAATCCATGATTCCGTATTTCTGTCGGCATTCGTGCAAACAATTTATCTGTGGAAAGCCGATCAGATTTGGTTATAAGGCATGGGTAGTAGCTGCACGAAATGGCTATTGTCTTCAAGCAGACGTTTATCAGGGAAAGAAATCTATGAGAGAACAGAATTTAGGTTTGGATGAAAGTGTAGTGTTAGGATTTTGTAAAAAACTCTCTGACACCTTTCCATCTACATCCTTCAGTTTTCATACTGACAACTTTTTTACCAGTGCCAAACTAGTAACTAAACTTGGTGAATTAGGAATGAAAGCAACAGATACAGTGTGTCCAAATCGACTTGATGGATGCCTCTTCCTGATAAAAAAACAATGATGACACGTGAACGTGGTGCCTATGAAAGCTACATCGATGAAAAGAACCAAATTGTTGCTGTAGTTAGGAAAGAAAACAGTGTTGTTCGAATGTTGTCCAATGAACATGGCGTCGAACCTCTGGGAGAAGTCAAACGATATTCATCTGTAGAAAAAACTAAAGTTTCTATTCCACAGCCTAACTTGATTGGTCACTATAACCGAATATGGGTGGAGTTGACCTAATGGATAACAATATATCTAACTACATAATTGCCATTAGAGGGAAAAGGTGGTATATTCCCATAGTATTTTGTCTGTTTGATGTGGTGATGAGCAATGCTTGGTTTTTCGCTCGAGCCCATGGACTAAAAACTGATAGTTTGGGGTCCCGTAGAGTCATTGTGAAAGCTCTTCTGCAAATGTACGGTCAACCTGCACTGTCTCCTTGACCACTACAGGATTCTACTCAGCAAGAATCTTTTAGTACTACCTCACAAGTTGAACTATCTCACACTCCGAAACGACAAAAAACATGTCAAACTCATCAGGTTCAGAATGCAACAACATTCACCAAGACATCAAACACTATTAACAAAAAGAAAAAACTTTTACTAAAGACCAACCATTTAAAACTAATACCATATCATCTAAACAAAAATTACATGAAACTAAAACTAATATTCAAAAGAGTAAAAAAAAACACTTGAGAGAACTTGGGTTCAAGGCGATTTAAAATCTAAAAGTACAGAAAATACTATGCGGCCTCCAGTTACTTCCTTGGGAAAAGAATCTCACCCATTAGACTTTTTCAAATGCTTAATGACGGAAGATTTGGCTGAAGAAATTGTAAAATATTCAGTAATTTATGCAACTCAAAAAAAAAAACTACCCTAGCTTTGAGTTGGATCTGCCCAATTTTTTTACTTTTTTAGGCATTCTTTACTTGACAGGGTATGTTCCACTGCCAAGAAAGCGCATGTATTGGGAAAATTCAGATGACGTTAGTCAACAGTCTAGCCGTTAGAAGTATGAGAAGAAACAGATTTGATGATATACTAAGATATATGAACTTCTGTGACAATGACAACATAGTGGAGGGAGATAGAATGGGTAAAATAAGGCCTATTTGAGACAAAGTCAATGCTAAGTTTTTACATAATGCTCCAGCAGAAAATCAGTTGTCTGTAGACGAATCCATGATTCCGTATTTCTGTCGGCATTCGTGCAAACAATTTATCTGTGGAAAGCCGATCAGATTTGGTTATAAGGCATGGGTAGTAGCTGCACGAAATGGCTATTGTCTTCAAGCAGACGTTTATCAGGGAAAGAAATCTATGAGAGAACAGAATTTAGGTTTGGATGAAAGTGTAGTGTTAGGATTTTGTAAAAAACTCTCTGACACCTTTCCATCTACATCCTTCAGTTTTCATACTGACAACTTTTTTACCAGTGCCAAACTAGTAACTAAACTTGGTGAATTAGGAATGAAAGCAACAGATACAGTGTGTCCAAATCGACTTGATGGATGCCTCTTCCTGATAAAAAAACAATGATGACACGTGAACGTGGTGCCTATGAAAGCTACATCGATGAAAAGAACCAAATTGTTGCTGTAGTTAGGAAAGAAAACAGTGTTGTTCGAATGTTGTCCAATGAACATGGCGTCGAACCTCTGGGAGAAGTCAAACGATATTCATCTGTAGAAAAAACTAAAGTTTCTATTCCACAGCCTAACTTGATTGGTCACTATAACCGAATATGGGTGGAGTTGACCTAATGGATAACAATATATCTAACTACATAATTGCCATTAGAGGGAAAAGGTGGTATATTCCCATAGTATTTTGTCTGTTTGATGTGGTGATGAGCAATGCTTGGTTTTTCGCTCGAGCCCATGGACTAAAAACTGATAGTTTGGGGTCCCGTAGAGTCATTGTGAAAGCTCTTCTGCAAATGTACGGTCAACCTGCACTGTCTCCTTGACCTTCTCGGGTTCTTACAAAAGCTTCGCATCCTTTACGTTAAAGTCTTGGTGGTCATTTGATCATTACTGGTCAGAAAAGAAGACGGTGTGTGATGTGTGCGAACAAATCTGTAAAAGGTGTGAGGTACCACTCCATGATTCATGTTTTGAACACTTTCATAAAAAGCAAACTTGAACTTGTATAGAAAACAGACAAATCCAGGTTTTCAGTTGTATGTAAACTTTTTTTCTATTCGTAGTGTCAGTAAATATATCAATCTATCTAAATGTACATTTCTTTGCCTTAATCCCAATGGGTTGTTAGCGACCCACCTCATAAAATTAAGATAAGTAACAAAAGAAAAATTGTATTTATTGGCATATATTACATTAGTTTTTACAATTAATATTAGATATACTGGCCTATTACGATAATGATATATTAGAGGCTGTAATATTTTACAGTGCGTAGCGTGGGTTGTGAACATTTTATTAAGTATCTAAACATGGATAAACCTCACCCACCCCTCCGATGACAATGTCACACGACCAGGCTTCTCTAAAAACCAAGTTCAAAATGGGTCTGAAGTCCGAAATCTTGAGAAACAATACACAGTATTACTTTCTGAAATATCATTAATATGTACTATATAAACCGTCTAAAGATATTTTCCAATAAAAACTAATTTTTTATAGTATTTGCTTTGACAGCTTATTTTGTGTTAGGAAAATAATTTACAAATAAAAAAATGATTTTAGTTCTGATGTCCGACCAATTTAGACATTTACCATAGCAAAAATTTCCAGAAAGCTGAAAATTTGCATAGATGTTAGGGACACCATTTTGTATGAAGCTGTGAAAAGTCCCCATTGATCCTATGGCTGAAAAATTGTTATCCAAGGTAAAATTTCGTAAAAATGGGTTTTTTGGACTTTTCAGCAAAACGGTATTTTTATGAAAGAATGTATTAGACACAAATCGTAGATCATGCAATTATCTACACAAATTATAGATCATACAAGTATCTACAAAAATTGTCCTTACGCTTTTTCATAACACTAACCATTTTTGAGAAAAACAATTACTAAATTTTCTTACGCTGTAATGTCTATAATATGTACACGTTTCCACGCCACCGATGAGGTAGTGTACCTAGCGCGTTGTTTTTTAATATAGTGTCCCCGGTAGGCCTATTTCACAGTCTATTCCAGTACAATGGTCGTTGTCGATCAGGTAAAGCTCGAGTGACAAGTTCCATTATACTTGGTTGTAAACATATTTTGTTCATCATAATCGTCATTAATTATTGCTTCTTCTTCCAATTTTCTGTGCCTTGGTTCCAATAAATTATGGACATGATTCCACGCCATGTTTCTGGGTCTAGTTGATTACCAAGCCACACCTGAACCTGGTAATAAACACGATAAATATGTTGGTAGCAGACGCCGCGGTTGGAGGAAGGCAAGCTAATTATACACGTGTTTTATTACGTATTTGTTTTGCAAAAGATAAGTAACATGATTTGTCTATGGAAGTAATTTTTGGGAGCTGCACATACAGACAGAAGAAGGCGAATTCCGTTAGTGATTAGAGTTTATGGTGAAGAGTCGATATCTTCGAAAGCTTGTGCATAATAATAAAAGTTTAATTTCAAACAATTTTAAAATTGCTGTTTTACCTCCTCGAAACATTGCTGAAGTTGTATCACAGCCATTCATAGTATGTAAAAACAGTATACGATTACAAATATGAATATTTTCTCGAATAATTGCTGCCGCAGTTCTTTGTCTTTAGGTTTTTTCTTTATGTCCAAGCTTGATTGATAATATCAAAATAGTTACCAAGAAGACATATAAATGTTAATTGTCCTTGTTTCTCAGTAATAATGGCTCTATTACAATAATTTAAATTCAATCGTAATTTAATTGTTCTCTTATCAGCACTTCCAGTTGTAAAAATATTTTTTAATTACTCTAACATAAACTGGCAGTCATCACTACTTTCAATATATGAAAATATTTCCCCTATGGCGAGATTCAATGCTTCATCTTGAGAATGACCGACTTGGCTTCAAGTGGTTGCATTTCAAAATGAAGCAAAGCAATCATTAATATATACTTACCTTCAGCAGCAACTAAATCGTGTTCAACCCGATGCGTGTAACAATGATTTTTGCGGTGTCATCAGAACAAGACTGAGCTGCTTTTATAACTGAGTCTTTAAATGAAAGAGTTGTAACGTTACACATTTTCGACCAGATTTCTGTGCGTGTTTTTTTCGTATTCCTCATTCAACTCATCGCTGCAAAATAAACATAAAGTATTAAAAGAAAAATATGACTCACTTGCACGTGCTCTAGTACGAGGAAGACTTTTTTGAGAGGTACTAGCTGATTCCTCTTCATTTTGATGTTTAGTTGCTGCAATTGTACTCTTTCAAGTGTATTTTTTGCGACACCTGAATTGTGACTGAACCTACGTTCTTCAAGTAATAAGTAAATTGATCCCCCCTTTGAATACTCGCGTTAATTAACGTCTTCATGCTGCAATCAACAGTAACACATTCACTTGAAGATCAAAGTTGAGAGCAAATGACTTTCATTTTTTCACATGACTAAATATAATGAAACCCATTAATAGGGACTATTTGTCCATAAATGCATTTTCTACGTAAGAAAGCACGAACACTTTAAAAATACTCTTGCACAAGCCGGTAGCGCCAAACATGTCGCAATTGAGAAGTATGAGTTGTTTGTTGCTCCTGGCTTGTGCAAGCGTATCTTTAAAGTGCTCGTGCCTGTCACAAGACAAAATGTTTGTTCCACTCAAATTGTGCAAGCATGCCTTTAAAGTGGTTCTACGAGCTTATGCAATGACGGATTTCGTTGAAAAAGTACCGTTGGAATTGTAATTAAATTTTTTAAATATTTATTGCAAATGTTTTTTTAAACTATACTGTTGTTTTTTATTTGATTTGAAAAATGTTTAACTGATGCCATTTTGTTAATATTAAAGAAAAAAATACAATTATTCATTTGAGTTCTATCTATCCATCTATTCAAACCATTCTGATAAATTTAGTTACTTTAACTTAGTTAGAGATAATTATTTTTAATAAAAAACATAAATAGTCGCTAGCGACTAAACAAGACATTTTTCGACCTATGTTATTATGGGATGTTTTGTTTAAATTTCCTGACTTTAGAAATAATATTGCTTGCGTATCAAGAAATTAGTTTGAAATTAAACCATACCTAAGGGTAAAGAGACGATATTTTTTAATGTGATACATGATTTAGAGACCAATAGTATGGGTAGTGAATGAACAAAGCGATAAGACTTCTGATTTATAAATTAAATCTTAAGCTGTCTGTTTCTTACACAGAAACTTACTTTCGGTGATAGCAATTCGATTCAGCAACCTTAATAAATATCTAGAAAAGTAATGTACTACTCTTTGATCCTGAAAAAACCAATCATCACTTTATAATATTACCTGATGACGTCAGTACGCTTTCTAGGAGATTATGGATAAGAGCACTTTTCAAACTCTAATGTAGCTTAAGGATTTTGGGATTGAAAGTGTTCTTAAATATAGATTCTCAAGTATACGTTCTATAACTTAGCAGTTTTAGGAGCTTTTTTAACTTTTATTTACAGCATTTAAAAATAAACAAAAGGATAAAAATCATCGTGTAATTTATATGCAAAAATAACTATTTAAAAACATTGTTTTGCTACGTTAATAAGTATTTAGAGCAAAATTATTTAAAAAATTAAAGAGTTAAGTGGTCTTTATAAAAAGTGTGTGGTTTTTTCACAGCTTCCCTTACATTTGTAAAACGATTTTAAACTAATAATATTATAATTTTTGGCTGAGAGTTCCTTTAGAGGTTCAGTTTATTTCATATTGTAATTGATCGAACATACCGATAATGATTTAATTTGAATGCAACCTGTTAATGTACTGTAGAGAGTTTTCGGTTTCTTGTAAATGTGGTTTTGTATATACATTCCAGAAATAGAAAGAAAATTTTTTTCTACAACTGATTAACTCAAGTACATTAGTTTGCAACATCCAGTCATAATTGACTAGAATTAAAAGAAAACATGCTTTAGAGAAATAAGTAACAAATAAACACTTCAATTGGAAATCATATGGCTACCACATTCATTTTTTTCATTCTTAATGCACTCTTTTTACTGTCGCAAGGGACGAGTGTGACCATTTGTGTGTACATATTCAACAGGGAATATCAGTTATTAGTACAATAAATATCCCTGTCCTAGTGAAGTTCTTAGAAACAACGGAGACCTGTTATAGTGAGGCAATAATAAATTAAAAATATTAACATCACTTATTCTTCTAAGCCACAGAAGAAGAATACCACAGAGGTGACAGAAATAACATGCGAACTGCTATAAAGGACTCAGGTCCTGCTTGTAGTAACAAAATACTGTCCTTTATTTGAGAATCTGATCTGATCTGATAGTGATATCCATACGGTGTATGAGATGAAGTTTACTTTGATGAAGCTATAACTGTCTTTAAGATCTATCTTCTCATAATTTTTCAGTTCGTTCTTATACTATTTAATTTGGTACTTTTTTAATTTTATATAATTTTAATATTTTCAGCATAAAATATAGAATATATTAAATTTATTTGGATTTTATTAAGAGATATATATTTAAGAATACTCTAAAATATACCTTGTAAAATTTATTACATCAGTGCTTAGTAAGGGGGGGGGGAATAGCAGAGTGAAGTGATCAAATTGGTATTAATTCATATAAGGTATGAGGCGTCAATATTATAACTTTAAAGAGTTATTCATTTTTAAACTTTATCATAGTACATGTCTGTGTTTATTTTATCCTTCGCAGTAAATCAGGAGTGAACTTTAAAAATTATAGTGCTAAGATAACCCGCACACAATTACTACTATTATATTTAATATTTTTTGTTTTATGTTCAGTAAATACATATTCTCTACAAAAGTAAAAGTTTATTTTTATGCAGAAGTTTTTATCAAGTATGGCACGGTTTGAAATCAAAGAGCATTGACATGTTATATATATCCAACAACCCAAAAACCAACAGACAAACAAACAACGTTATTTTTTGTATATAGTGAATTATATATATAATTTCACTAATATATAATATATATATATATAATACTAAAATACACACCCATATTTTCAAGTAAAATATATGTATCTTGCAAGCCCATGTTTTAATGTGTAAATTCTAGGTAAGAGGTGGGTGATTTGTCTTGTGGTTTCTAAACTAAAACGAGTTCTCATTACTCTATTGTTCTCTTTAATACAGCGTCATTTTCTTGAAATTGTGGTATCGGGCGTTAACCAAAAGTTTTTAAATTTTTACCAAAGTTATTGCAGTTTTTAAAAGCATAAAATAACAATAAAATACTCACAGGCGGCTTTCAAACAGTTTTTAATGTTATTTCTATTTAACATATTCCGGAGTTGTGCTCCTGTATCTGAGATTGACTGAGGTCAAGAAATGTATTAGTGGTTACGTCCCCACTTTTTATCATCCTAGATACGCCTATGTATTTATCCTGCGTACAGGCAGGCAGAAAATCATACAGAAGAGAAATTGTGCCAGCCTACTGAGTGATAGGCTCAATAACACTCAGCCGAAAAGCATGGGTAGGTATTGCTAATTGCTGTGAACGTAGAAGTTTAGTTTCGTATCAAATTTCATGTTTAAGAACAAAACAATTTTCGAAATACCCTGTGGATAGATATGGTACATGTTTTACTTTGCAACGTGTTAAAATTTTATATGACCGTACTTAGTTTCTTTACAAACTTATTTATACTGATATATTTTCGTTATTGTCACGTTTACCCGTAATAGCAATTTAGAAATTATAGCTATTAGTCACCAAAGATAGATAATTTTCAAGATATAAGTGATAGGTTTCGTTAACACTCTGCCAATAAAATCACTCATGATGGTTGTTTGGAGGTATTTTGAATCTAAAACTGATGTTTTAGTTTGTCTGCAGTATTTAAAATTTCTAACATTCATTTAAATGTAAGCCAACGTTTGATTAACTATTTAGTAATAATTAGGAACTTGTTGTGAGAGTAGCTTGATTCAATTGATAATTTTTTAAATATTTATGTAAATTTCCAAACAATATATATCACGAATTAGATTCCTTAAAATTTTATCTTGTATTATATTAATAGAAATAATATTATCCTATTGTACTATTTAGTCCAGTAATATACATGTATCGTAAAAAAAAATATTTATACACAATATGTACAAATAATAATTACCCTTTTATCATATGCTACGGACAAAACCTCGGTATAGCTGCATCGCCTTCATGGGTTGTTTGGGACAGAGGGGCGTTGATACTACCATCACTGGAGGAAACGCCCCAGCATATCTTATTTGAGGTTCGTTGCATTAGGTGTTCTTTGCGTCAATGACCCTTTAATGCATGCATGCTTGCAGATATTCTGAAACCAGGTCGTTTGTTATACAAACTGTTATCTACTTTTAATATGGGGTTGGGCATTTGTTACAAAAATCCGTTCAGTAAACGGCCAAAATTAATGAATAAAATAGATGGAAAGAGGGTTTTTGCGTTAATTTCTTAATATTGTTCGTTGTTAAAACGTTTAGTAGAGTAAAAGCCCCTTTATAATTTGTTATATTTTCAAAAATTGTCGTTGATGCAATGACCATTAGTGTAAAAGACCTATCACTAAACTTTCAAATATAAAAATAGGGGCGTTGAGAAGACGATTTTTAAAGTAAAAGAGCTGCACTAGGAATTAGTGTGACTGATGATACGACTGTAGGGACACTAAGTTTTGGCACTGTACCAACAGAAGACGGTTATGTCGTAACCCAAATTGAAATCGTAGTAGTTGTACTGGTGGTTGTCTGTTGTCTGTTTTAGTCTCCTAATCGATCATTTCCGTTTACATGTATAAAGAATATTATTTACTACAACTATTTACTATTATAGTAACTAACTATTACTATGTATAGCGATGTTATTTTCAGGACATGCGAAAATATTCTTAAACGTGCAAATTGACTGCAATTTGCCGGAGTATAATTATTACGAGTAGGCTGGAGATCAGCGAATGTGAATAGTGAATGCGAGTCGGCTGACCTCGGATGCCATGAACGAGTAAGCTGACTCGAGATACGACTCGAGTAGGCAAGGTATAGGAATACGAGTTACTCGAATTGAAAAATTATTCGACTCGACACATCGCTAATTACCAGTCGGCCGTCGTTATATACGCTAGCTCGGCTGTGTGGTTAGAATCGTCCCTCTCTCGGCGGGGACGTAGCGATATTTCCGTGCGGTCAACTGACCTTTCAGTTAGTGTCTGACTCATCGTTAATAAAAACTATAATTTCGGTAATTTTAATTCAGACCACTATGCACGTACAAACAATATAACATAAGTCTATAAATATATTGACTTACTTAGTTTTTGTTAACCGCATAATAATGCGGTTAACAAAAACATATATGTTCTATTTTCGCAATACTACTAATCATTATCTAATTTCCTATGTTAAGAATAAGTAACGTGTCACAATGGTATACAACGTGGAAATAATGAGGTGAGATTGCTAAATAAGGAACGTTTTGTTAGGAGTGTGACTTCAGTAAAATTCATTTACACGTCCGGCTCCTTTGACGTACGGCTGTGAACTGCTGATATCAGATAAGATTCAGTGTTGGAGTTTCTGTTTGTAAGGATTATTCTGAGGACATAGAGTCTAAGCACATTGAAACTTTATCATTACTACAAGGATTATATTATCATCTCTAAGGTTTGTATTTTAAGCAAGTAATTAATTTTACGTTGTACCGATGAAATTTATAGTATATAAGTACAAGCAATAGATTTATAATTAGAACATCTTGATAAATGAACATAGTTATACTCGTCCAAAAATTATTCTATTTTTATTCCACTACTAATCGTCGTTCATAAATTTAGAGAATATCGTGTTCACAAGTACTATATAAAGTACTGTAATAAGGAAACACAAACACACACACACACACAATATATATACAGGGTGTAACTGAAATACACCGACAAACTTCAGGAGGTTGTTCCTGAGGTCAAAACGAACCAAAAAGTTCCTATAAATGTATGTCCTAAAATGCATCGTTTTCCGTCTGTCCGTCTGTTTGTGTTTATTACATTAAATTATTTTCCTAAACAACCATTAAAGGTACAAAGTTTAACTTTTCAACATATGCTAATCTAGTAAAGATTGTCAATTTTAAAAAAAATTGAAAATTTTTACTCAAAAAAATTCAAAATGTCGGCTAGTTAAAATCTTTGATGGTGAATTTCTCAAAAACTACTTCCTGTATAAAAGGTTTACTAGAATATGAAAAAAATATAAATTTATTTATAAAACGAACGGTACCTCATATTTTTAAATCGCTCAAGAAATAAAAAAGTTATGGCATTTTTCTTAACCTAGTAACATATCACATTTACAAGTTTTTTTTCTTGTTTCACAAGTTAATGTAAGTATTTAGGCAGTATAAAAATAAAACGATATTTTGGGTTAAAAAACTTTAAACATGATAATTAGTATTAAATTTTAAAAACGACATTGTAACAAGCAATCTACATGACTCAACTTTCATGGTTTAAACAGCTGAATATGTTTTCATGTTGAGACACAGCTGATTAGAACAACAATGAATTCAGATAAGTAAGTCATTTCTTTGTTTATTTTTGACAAGATATGATCTGTTACTTTCACTTGTAGAAACATTATTAGTCGATAGTACTCTTATTCTATTGAAGATGGCAGGTTACCCATTTAGCCATCAAGCTGACATGATATTTATGTATGGAAAAGCTAACGGTAATAGTCGCCTAGCATCCCGCCTGTATTACGAATCATTTCCAAATTGACAACAACCTACTCATTCAACATTGCTGCTGTTTTCAACCGACTTCATGAGACTGGCACTTTGTTACCTTCTACTGCAGACCGAGGTGTACAGAGACAGCGTAGAACTCCTGATTTGGAAGAAAACATCTTACAGCGAGTAGAGGAAGATCCAGGCGTAAGTACTAGGCAGTTAGGATCAATACTCAACGTAGACCACGTGACAGTATGGCGAGTTCTACATGAGCAGATGTTATATCCGTACCATTATCAGCGTGTACAAGCCCTTGGCCCAGCTGACTTTCCATTACGTTTACAGTTTTGCCAATGGTTTTATCAGCAAGCTAACAACCCTGGTTTTACATCATTAGTTGTGTATACAGATGAAGCTTGTTTTAATCGAGATGGAATAACCAACTACCACAATATGCATTCATGAAGGGAGACATCAACAGCAGTTTAAAATAAATGTTTGGGCAGGCATCATTGTAGACTGTTTATTAGGTCCTTTTGTATTACCTGACATACTAAATGGTGAAAACTACAGACATTTCTTACAACACGAATTGCCTGAAATTTTAGATGATGTTCTCTTGGGTGTGAGAGAGCACTGTTGGTTCATGCATGATGGAGCTCCCGCGCATTTCAGACTAGATGTCAGGCAATTTCTGGACCAAACTTATGGGGAAAGATGGATAGGCAGAGGGGGGCCTGTATCATGGCCGCCTCGGTCGCCAGATCTAAATCCAATCGATTTCTTCCTTTGAGGCCATTTGAAAACTCTAGTTTATGAAAGACTCTAGTTAATACCAGGGATGACCTTTTACAGCGTATCACTGCAGCCTGTAACACTGTAAGGAATACACCAGGAATACTTGAAAGAACTCGGCAATCAATGACCAGACGTGTTAATGCATGCATCGCATCAAATGGAAGGCATATTGAACATTTGTTGTAAAGTGATTCCTAATATTTTGAAATAAATGTTGCTCTGTTAAGTTATTTCGTATTTCTTAATAATGACAGCTTAAAACTCTTTTGTTTAATGTGAGATATTTTTGTTTAATGTGAGATATTTTTGTTGAATGTTCTAAACAATTGTAGGCTACTGTAGTTTTTTGAAACAAGAAAAAAACTTGTAGATGTGATATTTTACTAGGTTAAGAAAAATGCCATAACTTTTTTATTTCTTGAGCGATTTCAAAAAATGAGGTACCGTTCGTTTTATAAATAAATTTATATTTTTTTTTATATTCTAGTAAATTTTTTATACAGGAAATAGTTTTAAACCAAAACCGGAAGACCTTGTATAGTATACAACAATGTAAAATTTAGGCAACAACGGACCCTCAAAAATGGAGAAATATCGTGGCGGTGTTTAGGGAAAAGTTGCGGAGCCTCGATCAAAACTGATGATAACATGACGAGAGTGACTGTTTGTAATGAAAAACACAGTGGAGACCATCCAGTCACTATGCGAACCCTCTCTTCACCGCTTCTCAAGACTCGTACTGCGTCCGCCGCGTCCCCCGACACACCGACTGCGCCCGCGCCCGCCTGCTCCACGCCCGGTCCGGACCCCGCCACCTCACTCACCGCCTCCCTACCTGGGTCTGTCTCTACAGAACCCGAACCTACCCCTCAAACAACATCGGAGGATGCAGCAGCAGAGATCGCACGTTTAAAACAGGAGATATAACGCCTTAATAGAAAGTTCCAGGGTCTCCTAGATCACACTATAGAATACGACACCCGCCTACTGCAGTTCACGGATCAGATTTTCCCTGTCGACACCTTGTCCCGCGACGACCAGAGAACTCACGCTTCCGTAACTTTGGACCGCGGTGTGCAGTGCGAGCCGTTCCTCAGCCCACCCGCTTCTGTGGAGGTCGGAGTGCAGTGCGACGTGCCGGAACAGCCAACCGCTGGCACGAGTGAACGAACTGACCTCCTCGACAGACTGAGGACAACGACGTCTTGGAGGCAGAGAAACAAAGTCTGAAGCTGCAGCTAAAAACTTGCGAATGCGCTGATTATGAAGGGAACAACAGGTGGACAGAAATAAAAAGGAGGAAGCCTAAAAATCTTGTACCGGTGCAAAATAAACTTAGTAATCTCCCATTAAAAAATGCAACCCAACAAAAAATTTAATCCTTTTCTAAAAAGAAAAAAAAACAAACTTTTCCAAATAACTCTCTAAAAACCGCAAACAAATCGTGGCAAGCTCCAAAAGAAATTAAAAACAACGTTCGGTTCAAATACATAACCATTCGAGGTGACAGCCATGCCCGCCACATCGCTGGGCTCGTTCAAAAACTGATCGGCCCTACAACCGCAGTGAACGGCGTCTGTGTGCCGGGCGCCCGGTTTCTGGATGTCGTGAGAACCAGCTCGAACGTCATCTGAGCCCGGCCCTGCTGCGAGGTGCTGATCGCCGGCACTAACGACCTGGCAGTCGGCGAGCAGCGGAATATTTACCGCCATCTGGAGGCGGTAAATATTCCGCCGAGTTCATCCTCACCACACTGCCGCACCGCCACGATCTGGACCCAACCCACCCTGTCCACTATCAGACCGTGCTCGTGAATGCCTACATAGAGGAACTGGCTGTTAGACACAAACTTAGAGTGCTAAACTTTGATGACATCGGCCGTAGGTATTTCACGAGACACGGCCAACATCTCTCCTGGCGGGGCAAACGGTTACTGGCTGGGAAGATCGTGGCAGCGATGAGACCAGCCACTCAAGGACCGGGGATGACGGCGCAGCCGCGATTCCAGAGGAATCATTGTACAACGGCTGCAACCACCGACAACATTCCAACGCCCGCTGCTGCCAGAGGAGAGTCGGCGACCACCCGACAACGGCCAGCTGGCATACAAAATGTCACCTACGCGGACGCCGTGAGACGCTCCCCCAGTCCTGACATTTTGCAGAGCAAAGGATGCTCTGCAAACTTAAAAGTAAATTCAGTTTTTTAGGGAGCCCACTTTACAGCAAAGGACTAAATTGACAGACCAAAATCGGCAAAATCAGACAAATCAAAAATTACATGTTCAAGGTTCCCTAAGACTACTCCACCAAAACGCTCAGTACGCAACCAACAAATTGGATGAAATTCAGCTGATGTGTGAGGAGCTGAAATCAGACATTCTCGTTGTAACCGAGAACGGTTTTAACAACGAAAACCTTGAACTATGCAAAATTCCAAATTACAAATTGGCAGAAGCGTACTGTCGCCAGAACTCCAAAGGAGGTGGTGTAGCAATTTTTCTGAGACAAAATTTAGTTTTCACAAAATTTCCAATCAAAGTAACGACCGCGAAAGATTTCGAAGTAGTTGGGATCAAAGTACAAACTAACAGGTCAACATTAATTGTGATAGGGATTTACAGGTCTCCCAGTGGAGATGAAGATCAGTTTTTTTCAAAATTCGAAGCGAAACTCACTGACCTGACTAACCATCAATACGATTATGTTTTGATGGGAGATCTCAACGTGGATGCGATGGACAGCAACCATCCATCCACCAAGCGACTAGTCGATCTGCTGAGGTAATTTGGCCTTGAACTGTTGGTCAAAACTCCAACGAGAGTGACGGCCACAACACAGTCGGCTATTGATAATATCATTACGAACATTGAAAATGTCACAGTGTCGGTGGTCAACACAGCTATCTCGGACCACTATGGCCAAGAGGCTGTCATTAGTGGAAAACAAATTTGCGAGAGAGCAAAAAAAACATCAAAACAATAAGAGATACAAGGCCAGAAAATATCGCTCTCCTCAACGCTTCCCTTTCAAAAGAAAAGTGAAATTTTCTAAATTTGTCACATCCCGTAGAGCAGCAGTTACAAACTTTCAATGAATGTTTGAGTTTCCACCTCAACACCTGTTGCCCTACAAAAACGGTTAAAGTTCGTCCAAAGAAGATAAAAAATACTTGGATCACCAAAGGTATTCTGGTTTCGAGAGAAAAACTCAAGTTTTTCTCCGAAATAAACAAAAAGTCAGCCAATGAACAGTTCAAAATGTTTTTTCGAAATTATAAAAAAATTTACAGAAAGGTGATCCAAGCTGCAAAAGCGTATGATGTCTCAAAATCAATTATTTCTTCAAAAAACGTTTCCAAAACTGTATGGGGCATCATTAACAATAATCATCAAGAATTCAAGCAAATCACAGTCAAAATTGGGGACACACTTGTGAGTGATGCTTCTAGGGTTGCCGACGAGTTTAACGGCTTCTTTGCGTCTGTTGCTTGTGGACGGGGCCCTCTTCCATCAATGCCACAGGGGAACCCCACGCGTAGACAGAGTCCAATAGCCTCAATGGCTCTGACTCCCGTAGTTGAGGAAGAGCTCGATAGAATTATTCAAGAACTCCCTGCCAAAAAATCAAATGATCTAGAATTGAGATCCATGTGGTTATTTAAAAAATGCTCAAGGCATATTTTAAAACCACTGACTCAATTAGTCAATTTGTCTTTTAACTCAGGAGTTTTTCCCTCACTCCTAAAAATTGCAAAAGTGCATCCGATTTTCAAGAAAGAAAACCCCTGTTCAATAAATAACTATCGGCCCGTCTCAATTTTGCCTATTTTAAGCAAAATATTTGAAAAACTTTTTCTAGCGAGAATGCTTTACTTCTTAAATAAAAACAACCAGCTTTCTGAACACCAATTTTGATTCAGGAAAAATAAATCGACAATTAATAGACGCAGTGGTGAGTCTGGTTGATATGGTTGTAGAGGGGCTAGAACGTCAGGATCACACATTAAGTGTGTTCCTTGACCTATCTAAAGCATTCGACTGCGTTGACCATGAAATACTGCTTGACAAACTACAATCTCATGGCATCAGAGGCGTGCCGCTCTTATGGCTTAAATCATTTTTAAGTCAGAGAGCTCAAGTGGTTCAGATCTCAAACCAATTTTCCAAACCAATGCAACTGAGCTATGGAGTTCCCCAGGGATCTATACTCAGCCCAATCCTGTTCTTGTTGTATGTCAACGAGGTACATTCATCGCTGCTGCATGGCAAAATCGTGCAGTATGCTGATGACACGACTCTCTGTTTCAGAGATAACTCACAAGAAGGTTTGGAACTACAAACCTTTGTCGATATCAACAACTGTGTTCAATATTTCAACAGCCTCAACCTTCAAACAAATTCTTCTAAATCCAACGTGCTAAATTTCGCGCTGCGCCCAGTGGACTCCCAATGTGGGTCAGCTGTCATGTTGGCAGATTCCATATTGGAAGAAGTCTACTCCGCAAAATTCCTTGGAATACTCCTCGATCGAGGGTTGACATGGAACAACCACATTGACCATGTGTGTACCAAACTGTCCTCAGGAATATATGTTTTGAGGTCCTTGGCCCGGCATTGCCCCAGTCAGGTATTGATTGCGGCATATTATGGACTAATTCACTCCCACCTTTCCTATGGGGTGGTGTTGTGGGGGGCCTGTGCAGGCAACAATTTCCTGATGGTGTTCAAATTACAAAAAAAAGCGATTCGTATTATCGCAAAGTTGAATTTCAGAGAGTCGTGCAGGACAGCATTAAAAAATTTGAAACTGTTGACTTTGCCCAGTCTCTACATTTTAGAAACATCTTTGTTCTGTTTGTCTAAATGTGCCCTTACCAGGGGACGTGACATACACGGGTACGAGACTAGAGGCAGAGATAACTACCGAACTGGAAGACACAGAACGGTAGTTTATGAGCACTTGCCTTCGCAGGCAGGTGTTCAATTCATCAACAGATTGCCAAATTCTATGAAAAACGCCCAAACGCCCAAGGCGTTAAAAGCTCGTCTTAAGCGTTTTCTGGTGTCAAAGGCATTCTACAGCGTTGACGAGTTTCTGGCGTTTAACTGGGAGACCGCCCAATTCGATAACTGACTCCAGCGCTGTAAGTGGGTTGAAATTGGCGAAGGATGAAAGAGACTGGAATGTATGAAAATTATGTAAGTTTGAATGTGGTAGTTGTGTGGTATGAGAGTTTAAAATTTAGAAATAATTATGACGTTTGCCATACAATGTGAAGAAATTGTTGCGAGCAATTAAAGATTTGATTTGATTTGAGTTTTTGAGAAATTCACCATCAAAGATTTTAACTAGCCGCCATTTTGAATTTTGTTGAGTAAAAATTTTCAATTTTTTTTTTTAAATTGACAATCTTCACTAGATTAGCATATGTTGAAAAGTTTAACTTTGTACCTTTAATGGTTGTTTAGAAAACAAAATTAATGTAATAAACACAAACAGACGGACAGACGGAAAACGATGCATTTTAGGACATACATTTATAGGAACTGTTTGGTTCGTTTTGACCTCAGGAACAACCTCCTGAAGTTTGTCGGTGTATTTCAGTTACACCCTGTATACATACATACATACATATAGTTTATTGTTTGAGATTGATTGTCAAAGGATGTCAGATTGAATACATAATGTGTTCTAGTCAACACACACACACACACACACACACACACACACACACACACACACACACACACACACACACACACACACACACACACACACACACACACACACACACACACACACACACACACACACACACACACACACACACACACACACACACACACACACACACACACACACACACACACACACACACACACACACACACACACACGGTAAACCTTTACATTGTAATTGTGTACTATTATGTTCATATTAAACACTTTATATTTTCCAAATAATGGTGGTTTTGATATAGAAAATTTAGAGAGTAGGTATTACTATTAAATGAGCTTTGAATTTAATTATAAATTTATTTCATATTAGGTCTGTTATTTAATTTTTTAGATTTTTTTTATTACTGCAGTTTGGAAAAAGAGCACACATTTATTTTTAAGCATACACCCATGTTATGTTCATTTGACTATAAGAAATGTTTATTCTTTACCTGTGCATTACCACCTTAAAGGTAGTGTAAATGTTTATTTTTTAACAGTATTAAAATATGACACTATTTTGCTGTAATTTCTAGTTAATCTTAAGGTATTAATTTTATTTGCTATCTGAAATTTGGATAATTCTTTTCGTAAACTAGTTAATATGAAAGTCAGATTTAAAGTTTCCGGCAATTCACCAGAGCTCGAAAAATAGTAATATTCACATTTCAAAATACAGCCTTCCCGTTTACCAATATTGCAAGTACGTCGTTAAAGTAAATGTATTAAAATAGTGAAAAATGCCACTTGTTATGGGTTTTAGCTTTGTCAGAGTTGAGTTTCAGTCCGTATTTTTCAGTCCAAAGTATAATCTGTTGAATATCCAAGTTAATAGTTTGGTTAATGTCTCTAACAATACAGTGAGCATACCTGAAAGTCATCAGCATAAGTTTGAAGCTTTTCATGTGTCCAATGAGTCCTTGTAGCACACCACAAGTAACCGACTTCCAGTCAGATCTGACGTCATCAAGCAAAACACACTGTCTTCCACTTTATTTCCTGTGTGTTTCAATTTTTCTAAAATTTTAATTTTAATTTTTTGATTTTTTTAGGGTGAAGATGGGGATAGATATGGCTATGGCAGTGCTTGATTGGCCCGAAATTCTTGGGTAGCTGTACTCCAAATGAAGAAGGCAATCTGATGGCTTGTGATGGCTCAGATTAACCCAAGTGAGAACCAAGAAAATGCCATGTTCTGATTATTAAATCTTGCTGTTCTGAGATGCAATGTGGGCTCCCGCCCACTGAATTCTGTGCTTACTTGAGAACAGGGTAACATCCTTGACGTCATCTTGACCTCGACGACATACATACAGAAAGAAATAAACTGTAGAGAGGATCTTTTTCTTAACACTCATTTAAAAAGGTAGATCCAGAGGAAATGCAATACTGGATTCATTAAATCCAAATTTCTTACAACGGATTGATAAAACTATCAATTTTATTTTATTAAACCAAACTGAAATGCTAATGGTTTACTTTTGCACGTAATCTCAGTATTTGTATATTTTACCATTAAATATTACGGGATACGATATGTATTTTTAAATAAAAGGTAATTATTTTTAAGATAATTTTCCCCAAACATAAAATCATAGAAATTGTTTTAATATAGAAAGTCAAGGTTTTCAGTTGATGGTACACGTAGTTTATTTGCTATTAGGTAAAGGTATTGTCAAATTATTTATAGACAGTAAATGTCTCACAAGTACAAATTCTAGACACAATTTTTTGTACATATAAAAATAATTGGCGTCAACTATACAATCCTACAGCTTCGAGCTCTTAGTGAGTATTTGTCAAACATTTCGATGGTTGAGGGGATCACAATCTCCGTGAAATATATATATTACTTCAGTGGGTTGAATAAAATGCAACAAATGGTATAGGGATTCTGGTGGTTACAGCAGTCCCCCTACTTGTAATAGATTTTAGAGTCTTATATTCTAAACTGTAATCAGTGTTGATGACTGCGTGAATTCTGTCCACCTCTTCTGGTTATTATTCCCTTTATATTTCGTTTACTTTTTTAATACCTTCTGTCAGCCAGTGGAACTGAAGACTAAACGACACTTAAAACGCTTTCCTGACATAGTAATAAGCAGTAAGTAAAAGAAACAAGAAGGAGAGCCAGTAATACACGTTATTTGGAGTGTAACTACTAAAATTTTATTGAAAGAAGAATGCTAGCCTTGAATGATATTTTGCTATCTATCAAGTGTTAAGCTATCCTATCACTTTAACATTTTACTTTCATTTCATACTTTAAAATATGGAATGTTATTGGACACGATATATCGTTTGATTTAATTTAATAATTTAAAACAAGTTTAATAGGCCTAAGTAAAATAATAGAGGACATATTTCTCAAACTATGTATAAATAGTATGTATTAAAATACAAAGTATACTCCATACTGGATAGAGCCTATCCTATTAATACCACATGAGTCTAAATTAGAAAATTACTTCCACCCTAACACTTTAATCTTGTGAGATATAGTTTCAACCCATGTAATCTATCATTCATACCTAGGTCTACAACCTTCAACTAAAAATTCCAAAATTGTCTTATAAGGTGAAAATTACAGCCATCTCGTTGGGGCTTACAAGAAATATAGTTGCCTTTCTCGTCACGCACTCCATTCTTCGACCGTTTTCAGTCCACCATACACATAAAACTGCACTACATAAAATACACATTTAAGGTTCGTTTTAATTAATCATTGAATTTGATACAAAATTAAATTAAAATTTTAAAAGTTATTAAAATTAAGTTAAATCTAAAAGTCAAAACTACACAAATAACATAACTCTAATAATAACACAACTAAACCAATACAAATAGAGAGTGTTGTTTTGAAAGTTAAATTATATATTGTTATTAAACATTTTCAAAATAATATCCGTAGATCAAGAGGTATCCTAAAATTTTAATACAGGTTAATTACATGTATAACCTATATTAAAACAAATATATTGAGAATTGATCTTGTTAAGTATCCACGAGACATCATAAATACCCATTTCTTGGAATCAGGAATTTATCGCTCGTCTCAAAAAACCTCTCAATAGTCTACGGCGACTACCTCAGAATCAATAAACTACTTAACCAATATAAATAAATATGGAATTACTTTTTGTTTCCGTTTTAAGACCACAACAATATGCTAACACTTCTTTACTAACTATACGTTCATATACATATAGACGTGTTAGTATTCCCATATGTATTAATTTCATAAAAACTATAAAATTACAATGACTAGTGTCCTTAGGTTTATAAAATAGGCCTTATAAGAATTTAGTGAGATTAAAAGATGTGAAACAGTAAACCTGTACGTTAATAGTAAATATTCATCGATAAAACAAATATTGTCCTAAAATATTTTGGAATTTGGGTAACGATCACTCTAAAAATATGTTTTAAATATTGCAAGCTTATGTACTAATAATTTATTATTTTAAAAATATAAACAGTGACTTTAAAATTGTTTGAGAATAGATATTTTAAGTGTCATTTTACATACCCTAATACAAAGAAAACAACTACGTTAAACTATTATTTTAACTTGTGTTGTTTCACATCTTTATACCAAAGAGAATATTATATTTTAACGTAATAAGTAGGTTAATTGGGTTTAAGTTAGATGCACAGGAAAACAAACAACAAAGAAACTAGAACCTAACAAACCGAACTTGAACTTTTCATTTCGGTTACAACTTTGGCACTTTTTCACTTTATAATTACCTTAGATTGTTAATATTTATAAAAAGACAACTTATACATGTTAAGGATTTGTATCCATCAATAAAAAATAAGAATAACTCTGACTAGACGTTTATGATGAGTTTGCTGCCTGTTCACATTCCTCTTAGTGCAGGGTACGAAATCTGAGGCTATCTCGGACTCGGACTCGGATAAGCTGAACACAAACGCTTCGCATATTTTTGACATCATAACACCTAGAGTTCAAAACATAATGTAATATAAGTGAGGAATTGTTCTTATTGTATCATCAGGTGCACAGTTGAGTGCACTACGACATTTTATAAAGATTCCTAACGAACAGCAGAGCAATCGAGTTTATCACACATAACGTAGCTATCGTGGGAAGTGTTCTTATTGTATCATCAGGTGCACAGTTGAGTGCACTACGACATTTTATAAAGATTCCTAAAGAACAGCAGAGCAATCGAGTTTATCACACATAACGTAGCTATCGTGGGAAGTGTTCTTATTGTATCATCAGGTGCACAGTTGAGTGCACTACGACATTTTATAAAGATTCCTAAAGAACAGCAAAGCAATCGAGTTTATCACACATAACGTAGCTATCGTGGGAAGTGTTCTTATTGTATCATCAGGTGCACAGTTGAGTGCACTACGACATTTTATAAAGATTCCTAAAGAACGGCAGAGCAATCGAGTTTATCACACATAACGTAGCTATCGTGGGAAGTGTTCTTATTGTATCATCAGGTGCACAGTTGAGTGCACTACGACATTTTATAAAGATTCCTAAAGAACAGCAGAGCAATCGAGTTTATCACACATAACGTAGCTATCGTGGGAAGTGTTCTTATTGTATCATCAGGTGCACAGTTGAGTGCACTACGACATTTTATAAAGATTCCTAAAGAACAGCAAAGCAATCGAGTTTATCACACATAACGTAGCTATCGTGGGAAGTGTTCTTATTGTATCATCAGGTGCACAGTTGAGTGCACTACGACATTTTATAAAGATTCCTAAAGAACAGCAGAGCAATCGAGTTTATCACACATAACGTAGCTATCGTGGGAAGTGTTCTTATTGTATCATCAGGTGCACAGTTGAGTGCACTACGACATTTTATAAAGATTCCTAACGAACAGCAGAGCAATCGAGTTTATCACACATAACGTAGCTATCGTGGGAAGTGTTCTTATTGTATCATCAGGTGCACAGTTGAGTGCACTACGACATTTTATAAAGATTCCTAAAGAACAGCAAAGCAATCGAGTTTATCACACATAACGTAGCTATCGTGGGAAGTGTTCTTATTGTATCATCAGGTGCACAGTTGAGTGCACTACGACATTTTATAAAGATTCCTAACGAACAGCAGAGCAATCGAGTTTATCACACATAACGTAGCTATCGTGGGAAGTGTTGACTCAACGAAAATTTTTACTTTTTTCTAATTGAAATTTTCTTCAGATCAGCAGAAAAAAAGTTTGTTAAATATCTGGTTCTAAAATCGTTATTTTATTGCACTTCTGAACTAAAAGAGTTCAGATATCATGTATAAAAAATAAAATATTCAGCAAAATATACAGTTTATATGAATTATATTTAACTAAAACCAAATTTAAATAAATCATAAAAATACTAACGAATTAAATGAGTTAATTTTACTACATGAATTAATGTCAAAACGAAATGGATTTGATGTATACTCTTGTATAAAAAAGTATACATACCAAGGTTAATAGTTGACTACAATCTATCTATAGAGCTAAAATAACGGTAGTTATATTTAGAATTAGTTTTTATATCTGCGTTTCGACATTTAAACTGTTTACTAACAATGTATTCCAGTTTTTATATCGTTCACAATGAAAATATAGGTTTTTACTGAATACTGCAACTTTGAAATTCTAAAATACGGAATTACTTGTGAACCGTCTGAGACCAAATGTTTTTTATAAGTGTTACAGGTGTACAGTAATTGAATATGCGATTTTAGAATGATATGAGAATAAAATAGTTATTAAAATACCATCTTAACTTGTGTTATTGATCGGGTTTAGTTTTTCACACACACACACACACACACACACACACACACACACACACACACACACACACACACACACACACACACACACACACACACACACACACACACACACACACGCACACGCACACACACACACGCGCGCGCGCGCGCACGCACACACAATATATATATATATATATATATATATATATTATATATATATATATATATATATATATATATATATATATGGGTAATTTGAGTTTTGTTGTAAGTTGGTTTTTTAATATACCGTTGCCATAAATTTCTCGTTTTAACGCGCAAATGCCCAGGGCGGTGTTGCCTCTAAGTGATAACGAACGACAACAAACTAACACAATACAGAACTGCTCAGAGCTCGGAAACTCACTCACTACTGTAACAACTGATCAGGTCAGGTCTATTGTAACAGATAATCTGTACCGTGTTGTCAGTCCTGAGAGTCCACAAGACACTGAGTCTGTGCAAGACACAGGTAGAAACCACAAGAACTAGTAAGAAATAACCCCAATTATGTAGTTACTGCGTGACGATAAAATACACATGTGTATAGTTTTCATAATAATAGAACTTTTACGTGATGTTTTACCAAGATTTATTTCTAACTCCCAGCATAAATATAATGTTTAGTTCTACATAAACTATTAGAAGATTGATTATTTTTAAGTAAAATGCTATCGGTGGGGGGACACGTTCCTTTTGTCCCCAACCCTCATCGGTGCGCCCCTGATCACTGGTTCTTTTAAGCTCCAATGGTAAATTTAATGTTGGGTAGTATGTCATCACAATGTGTTGTAAGAGTTTTTCTAGCTACCCTTACTTTCCTTTAATAGCTTGCGCAGTGAATCAATAACTTCGGCTTATTCGGCTTTCATTCCTCTGCAATTATCTCTATATTAAGTTTTGCTGCTACATAAGGTACTGATGTCCCCATTGCCATTCCCTTTGTCTATTTATATAAATTACTTTCAAAAGGAAATAATATGACTGGAGGGATATATTGAATTTTCTCAATTATTTTGAAATTATTTCGGAATCGATACTTTTGTGCACATGTATATTTAATAATTTTAAGGCTTTTTATATAAACTTAATTACATTTCTTGAATCCTTGAACCACTCTTTCCTACGCAATTACATAACAAAATAGACACTGATATATCTATAATATATTTTGGTGACCCAATTAATGTGAAAATATTACTCATTAGAATAACTTATTTATGCACTTTAGGTGACACGTACAGTAGTTGTTATTTGGGTCAGAGTTCATCAAACCTCTCTTTACAGCATCTTTTTCTGAGTTAAATCTGATTGCTTTATTTACTAATGAATTGATGAGGTTCGTAGGATTCTAACTAGTTTATATGGGTTATCTTTTTTATTCATTAGCCCTTGTATATTACTAACCGAAAACTACGGTGTATTGCTACAATCCTCTGGTATAATTAATCTAGATCCATCTATTTAAAACATAAAGGGCTTTTCTTTCTTCTTTTGATAAATTGTTTGCATTATTTTTTTAGTACAGCAGCGAACTCTTGCCTGATCTCTTCTGCTTTAACGAATATAAAGGTTTTAACAGCAGTTTCAACGAGCAAATTATGTCCCCTGCTGGACAGAGAACTTTGCAGCCAATACAAAGTTTAAACATTTCTGGAGTAGAGAAGTTGGAGGCGAAATCTTCCTTAGTTAGGTGAACTATTAATACTTTCCTCATGGAGTAGGCTTTCTTTCTCTTATTCTGATGAAGTTTTACAAATGTATTAATGTGTTTTTCTTTGTAGTTATCTCATTAACCCTGCCTCCATACGTATGTTAGAAATGTAACCTAATTTAAAAAAATAATTGTAAGTTTCAAATCTCATGTATTACTATTCAAATAAGTTACCTTGATATCCAGAACAAGTATGAAAGTACACATTAAGCCCAAAGCATATGTACATCCCTACCTCTACCGACATATCCAGTTCTTAAGAGTAACACCGAGTCACTAAGCCAAGCTGTCTTAATGATGAGGGACGCCTCGTGTTCAGTCTCAACGTGCCTGAACACGTACCTTACGCTTTTAGTAATAGGCTTACATCTGTATTGTGTCGTGACGTAGTGTAGGTGGTTATACATATTTATAGTTTAGACATTGAACTTTTTTGTTAGACCTTTAACATTGTTGAGTTACCCTTTGTTTTAATATTTTACTTTTTGTAATCTTGTATTTTTATTTGTATGTTTTTTTAAAATAATGTATTTTTAATGATTGGGCACTTGAAGAGGAAAGCAGTACACCGCACTCGAGATGTCATATTTGAGTTGTCTATTCTCATATAAAAGGCAATATTTACGTAAAAATTTCATTTGAACCAAAAATAAAGTACGTATATCAAAATATCGTAAATGTATGTTTTATTAAGTAGAAAATAAAAACATTTAAAAGTTTTACATTTGTTAATATATGTACTTGAAGTGTTCTTAAAAAATTACTATAGTATTTAATGTTAAAATAAAAGTGTGATCCTATGATAAAAATCGGGTTTAATTCATAGAATTCTAATCTTTACACACTTATATTTAGCCTGCTCAAAAGATTTTTTAGCTTTTCAAGGTTCACAAACATTTTGTAGGGTAGACGTTCTTTAAACCTTCATAATCTATGAGAGCGATATACATATTGAATTTAGGGATCCATAAAAAACAATTACTACTTCATTGTAAAAATATTGTAATATTCAAGAAATATCTCTACTAACTTAACGAAAAGTAGCTCATTTCAGACATGAAATCTTCTACTTTATAATTTTGTAAAGATCGTTAACCAATCCCAAAATTCTCTCGAGCAACTCATTAACATATATTAAGGCGAATAAATTACGTATTTAACGGGGATACCAGTTAGTTTTTTTTTTCGTATATCATAATGAAACATAAAATATTAAATAAAAATACTGCTTTCTCTTTTTAAAATTATAATGATTTATAAATTCGATTTACTAATTCATTCGTTCAATTTCATGTTCATCCTTTGAGTAATGTGGTAAAGTTCCTTACACTTGAATTGTTTAGCACAGATAATCATGTGAACTTGGGTCAGAGCACATGCAGATACAATCTTCTCTAATAGGTTCCAACCACAAGGACCAGCTGTTTTCAGCAGTTACAGATGCGTGGGTGCTTAGTTGTAAGTGATAGGATTAATTTACAACGATTCCCATTGTGCTCTGTTGGGGTGTCATTTTAGTTTCATGTTGTTAGCTTATTTGCAATGACAATATTAGAGCGATTTTTAATTTCGTATTAGTTAAATTCATAGTCGTACGATTTATATTTAATAGCGTATATATTAATATTTAACAACAAGAAAAACACATTTTTTACTGGTTAAATGAAGTAGTTATCTCGCTCACCTTAATGTCTTGTAATAAAAATGATAAGAAATTCAGTTGTTTAAAAGATATAGCAGGAACATATTTTATTAGCATAATGAAATTTACAAATTATTTCCAATATTTTATGAAAGTTACCAATAAGCAAAGCACGAGTCTGTGTGTTTGCCAAAGTTATGAAATTAACAGTTGTTGATTACTTTATAAAGTTTCTCTGAGCTAACTTAAAACCTTACCCAGCTATTTTTTCTGATTACATTCAAACATTAAGAATATCCGAAACTCACTTTAAATAAGTATAAACAGACATTTTTATCCATATTTTGAAAATAGTGATGTTTATTATCCATTGCTTCTTTCAGACTATCGTTCATTATTAATGCTCATAGCTTACTTTATATACCCCTGTTAGCAATGTGTTTGACTAACATTCTATTATAATATAAGTCATATATAATCATTTTCTTTTCATGCATTTACAATAATCCATATGTAGTCATCAATAAGTTTTTGATTGGCGGGTTATTATTTAACACGATAAAAATAAAAACAAATATATAGATTCGTAAGATGTTTATTCTGAAATTAAGTGTGTAAGAATTCTGAAAAATATGTTATTAATTTTGATATTTAAAGTTATAAATTATTAAATATTACTAAATATCTATATAAAGTACAAAGAGAGATGAAGCAATATGATTGTGTGCACTAGAAAAAGTTTACTGAGGCTCCTAAAACAATTTAGAATCAAGAGCCAGAAGATACATATTAAAGACAAGTAACAGGCCACAGTCATTTACATTAAGGATTTAAGGTACAAAATTGAAGAAAACTTTAAAAATTAAAAAAAAAGATAGCTTGATCTGACCTAGTAACGGGGTGCAATTGGCATAGCTTTTACATATCGCATCAATGTGAAAATACTCGTTAAAAATGAAGAAATCGAACTCGTAATGTAGGGAATTTTTTTTAACAACATAAATAAAAAGTGTAAAAAACTTCCACTAATTTGCTCTATTTTCTATCAAGGAATAAATTTACGTGGATTTGATACTATTATCATATCAAAATATACTCCTATAATATAAGACGATAGTTTGAGAGCGAAACATTCATTCCTTTTCCGTCAAGAACTATGAGCAGCACATTTCCGTCTCTCTTTTACCCTTTCACGACACCATTACTGCTAACAGTTAAATGGACAAGCTAATGGAACTATAAAACACAGTTTATAACTTATTTTTGTTCCCTGAAATTGCTGTTACCAGCGACATAAAATTCGGTGCAAATTCAGTTCTCCTGCTATACCCATGAAATGCGCGTGTATAATTTTACAGCGTTTACATTTTTCACAATGAAATGATTCTAAAACGGATGTTTACATACATCTTACCTCACATTAACTCTGCTTGCAGAGACCATTACTAACAGTTATAACTCACCTGGATACGTGATACTGCAGTTGTATGAGTTGTTGTTAATTATTCTACACACACCCTCAGTTGTAAATTAGTTTTTAGAACTTTAAAACAAAATATTTATCTCCGAAATACTTTTACACACGTGGTAAATAACAATCTTAAATAATATTTTTTTTTATTAAATAGTGTTTTAATGAATAGGAGATAAAGTTAATTTTAATTTTCATGTAAATTAAAAATGTTATTATAAATGTAATGGTTTCGTTTGAAAACTGAAAACATTATTGGACTTATATTAACAATAATAAATATTAGTTTCTTTTACACAATTTCTAAGTTGTAAGTACTCAAAAAAGAGTTTAATTGTTACTAATAATCATATTTCTTTAATATTAGCATGGAATTGTTAGGGATATACACCTGAATTATAATCTAAAAGTGTTTATTTATTTTATTCATTCAACATAATTTTTAAGAATCATAATGGTCTTTGCGTTTTATAAGTAGCATTTAATTTCAGTTTAGTAATGAGGAAAGGGGTGAGGACCGGATATGAGTCAAATAGCTCCACCAATGATAAGCGATATAACAGATAAGCAAGTAATCAGCTTTTGGACTAGAGAGGCAACTGCAAGTACATGTCGCCCTACATGTATAAATTAGGACATCTTCTCTCGCCATAGTCTCACCAACATTACCTAAGTCACAGCCCTTCGCTCTGAAATACAGTGTCGATTGTAAGTGGTAGGCTATAGATAGGGCTCTCAGTTTACGCAATATCTGTGGCATTACGTACAGTTGTTGTGTACAAACACTCGGTAATCGTTAATCTAGCAGTCATTAGTGTGAATGTGTACTTAGCGCCTACATCTATACTAATTAAATTACAGCTGATGTAACGTCATGAGGCACGTTAGGAGCTCAATCTCGGTTAAGTATCTGCAGATCAGCTCATACATGTAAAAGAATACTTTTACAACGACCGATACTCAATTGTGAACAAGTAGTCCGCACTCCCGATGAGAAATACTGGTACTCCTCCAATACTGGTACAGAGCTGTACACTCGAGTCACGTTATTTACAACCATAAACGGGAATTGCGGCACAGAGAATCCACACCAGGTATGTGGTCGAGCAAGGACTATGAGTCCAAGATGGCTGTTGGATTTTCCACATTTTAAAAGACTTTTGTAGATAAGACTTTCCATTTTAGAACGTGCTACAACAATTTGAAATAAAATCGTTAGGCAGGGCTCTGCTAGAGTAAGATCAGGATGAGTCCTCAGAGTTAATGATGGACACAGAGGGATAGCAATGATTAATTACATAGTCGGAAAAAATCTTTTCGGTGTCTTTAAATTAGAGACAACGTTTCACCTACCTCCTCAGATTCGATTAAGAGCACTATAAACTTTAACGGCCATAATAACTGTGTATATAAAATTTCGACAGTCATAAAAAACGAATCAGTTGATCGCTTGATCCGAAACTGGTTAAGGGTAATTTTTGGTAGAGCTAAGTTCACAAAAGTTCTCACCCAAACAGACCTCTGTTGTAATCAAGGTGTCTCTAATGTCCAAACATTGTTAAGAGTTTTTTAAATCTTCGTCAACGACACTTTTCGTTAAATGGGCGTGTCGAGTGTCAAGACTGTGACAATATTAAATTTAAACGCTGTATTAAGAAGAAGGTAAAATGGAACTAAACACAGCAATTTCTGTTTCCAGTATATACCATATGGAAAAGTAATGTTAAATGTAATAGACACCGTGTATTTGTGAATATGAATACATGCAGGTAATATAAAGAAAGGTAAATAATGTAATGTAATAATATAATTCTATCTTTATGAGAATATTCTAAATACGTAGGTTGTAGCCTTTATGCAATGCATATTAAACATACACAGTAATCGTGTAATTGAAGGAATGGCTATGAAACAATGGATCGACGATAAAGGAATGCTTCCACTGGAATGCCTGTCGTCTGGTCTAGAAGGAATGCAGTTATCAGACCAAGCTGATTTCTTGGTCGTATATGATCGTAAAAGCGAGTGTTAATCCTCCATATATGTATGTTTCCAATCTTTATGAAATAAGGCAGTTTATGTAGCATTAACTACCTGTTTTTAAAAATAGGCATATGCTAAATTTCAAGTTACACATGAAGATATTTTACTATGAGAGATTATACTTTTTACTCTATTCAAAAAATTATAAAGTTTTTAATAAGAATATATTCTGTACATAAGTATATGCTGATAACTCATACAACGTACATGTTATGAAAAGATGCCAACGTATAATACGGGAATACATGGTATTTTTAACTGTTTTAAACAATATTTGATTTATAAAAGAAACCTACAACACGTTAAAACATTCCGTGGTCTGAAGTGATAAGGATGTCACAATTAAACTCAATGTCAATGTAATGTTTACAAAATTATTTTAGTAATGGAATTATATTAAATACTTATGGAAGAAAATGTATAAAAAACTAGCACACATACGAAGTTAGAATAATTCAGGATTAGCACTTCTAGTAATATTATTTATAAACTAGAATTGGAGGTGGCTATTTTGCACCAAGACACGATATATATATATATATATATATATATATATATATATATATATATATATATGTGTGTGTGTGTGTGTGTGTGTGTGTGTGTGTGTTTGTGTTGTGTTTGTGTGTATACATATATTTTAAGCTAAGCACTGGCAGTGTTATCACGCTACAGCTGTTATAGACCCAGCTGTCTGTGCCTATACCTATACTGACTTGTACCTGTAATTCCTCTCATAAATATTAGTCCACTTGTCAATGTGGTCAATACACCAGTGCATTACGTTTATTACGGTATATTGTTACATGTTTTGTCGAGATGTTGTGCTAGTTAGACGTTTGAGTAAGGTCATATAATATAGTGAAAAATAATGTGTTTCTAGCGATAATCCAAGGTTTTGACTGAATTATAACTTAAACATAACTATTTATTAGAACGTGTTTGATCAACTCAGGCTACCTCGTTTTCATTTGCTTCAATAGAGTAAAATCATTAATCATTAATTCTCTCCTTCAGGATTTATTTTCAGCTATAACTTTATTGACTTTTTAACTAATAATCACCAATATTCCTTGACAATTTGTGCTGTTGCAGGATTTAATAAAACAAACAGCTTTGCGAAAAAAACAAAACAGTGAAGTTAAATGTATTTAAATTTTATTAAATTATGCAGAATTTGGGTTAATCTATGCTGATTATAAACCTTTTGAAACCAAGCACATATAATATATGCTTAACACACTTTATTTTATCCGAAATCAATCCGAAATTTAGGCACAAATATAAAGAGAACGATACTAAAATGTCAAAATCTGATGATGTTCTCTCTATAAAGTTTTTTGGGTGAGTGTTCACTCAGCCAGATGAGTGAGAGACAACAAAGGAAACAAAAAGGTAAGAATTTATTTTAAAGTTCTAAAACTCTACACCTGGATTTTTCTCAACAATCGATTTTGAGACATAATATAATAGACGTAAAGATAAACAATTTCAAAGTGACGTACAAAATAAACTTAAAGATTTATAATATAAAAAAACTTAGCATTAAGGGAAAAAACAAAGGCATACAATCGGGACTAGAGTCGTCATCATTAAAAGGGTCATTTTCATCAACAATTTTAGAATAATGAAGAAAATTACTAAAGAAACGTACTAACAGTAATTTCTACGAAGAATCGGAACGAGGATAAAATTCTATAACAAGGTCAAATTTAATAACAAATATTAAAAAAATTAAGTTTCCAACTACAAATATAGCTAAGAATAAGATTAGCAGTTTAATTTGTAATCATAGTGCAAAATATACAGAATCCCAAATTTTAACAATAACTAAACTATTTTTGCATGTTTCTTTATGAAAACCCAGTTTTATTTTGAGAGAAAATGTGTAGATATGTGATGATGTAGCAAAAAGATAACACGTGTATGTTTTTAATTACGAGAATCTATACATTATTAGTTACTTAAATTTAAAAAAAAAACTATTATTTACTAGGGAAATGATTTGTCATGTCATTGGGAATATTATCTTTAGGTTAACAATTTATTTATAGAACAAGCATAAGTTAATGTTTACTATGGATATAAAATAACAAGATTTGTAGGACGAGTGGTGCTACAAACAAATTGTAGATTAACTGTAAATATTTTAAATACTGAATCAAGTTTAATTTATTGATTGTAAAATTAAATGTTGTAGAGTTTTTCTATTTATGAAACTATTATCTAGTATATCTTCACCATATTTGATCATGTTTAAAGTAAAAATAGAAGTGCAGATTAATCAAACAATTTTACAGTTATTGGTTTAATTTTTAATTTACTGTAGTCAGTTATACTTTATAAGTAGTATCAAGAAGTGTAACTTAGGCAAGGTAAAAAAGTTAGCCTATTGCCCCATTACATTATTTACACAAATCTGCTTATTTTTACTGCGATTTTCTTATCTGGCGGATAAAGAACTTGAATCTTTAAAGTAAGGTCGAGTGTGCGGGTTAATTTCCCGTAACTGCAGTATCCAGACGTTGCTCGATATACTCTACCTTATTCAAAGATAAAGTAAACATTTTTGTACGAAGTCTTTAATTGAATTTATGAAATTTATGTAAATAACTATACATTTACATAAAATGGTATTAAAAGTAGACCTGCTATGAAAAGCGGAATTATTTTAAGAATTTTCTAAAGGGGAGCCTTAAAACCATATGAAACAATTTTACTAATTTAAAGTTTCATATTGTACAGTAAAGATCGTAAGGACGCTGCATCAAAACTAATGTCGCATTTGACTTTTAGGTCAAAGTTGTTCAATCAGTGGATAGGCACTTTTACATCAAGAAAAAAAGTCGGCTACACTTCCGGAAAGTCTAAAAATCCCAAAAAACGTAAAAATATTTTTAAAACTATAATGTATTAGTGGTAACATAAGGTATCACATCAATATTACACTTAAAAACATAAAATTTTATGAACCTCGGTTTCTTGCGACTTAAAGGGTATAAACAAATCTGAAATTCAAATTTTAGGTTTTCAGATAAATGCAAATTTTGTCTATGAAGCTATAACTGCCCTGTGGATGAGGCTTATACTGACGAAAATCATATAGACTGACTATAGTTATTTATGTAACCGACTATAATCTGACTATAAATGTTACGAGAATATTAAACGATTTGATAATCTAGCCTTCCCAAACTTTATAATCTTTCGTAACACCAATTGTTTTAACTCAACTTTAGTTATTTCATGGTACAATACAGTATAACCCCAAGCCAAACCAGTTACATTTTTACATTATTTCTGCCTGGTGGTGTAGGCTGTATTCCTCTGCATTGTATACCGAGTATCAAAAGGATGTACAATAAGATTATTAACTATAAATAATAACTGTATCCTCGATAATAACGAATATCCTCAGTAATTTTGATTTACTTTTGAACCATCGCTCTTTTTCAAAAGCAACTTTCCAAAAACAACTAAAATATGATTTACTCTGTTTTGTTTTACTGGCAAGTGTCAATATCAATATTGTTCATATGAGAGAAGGCAATTTACAACCAAACAGAGTTTTTGGTTTACTGACTCAGTTATATCCAAAAATACATATAAAATGTGGAATATATCTAAAGTTAATGATATGTATCCATTTAGTATGCTCTTCACAATTCCACTTATTCAATGTGGACTACAAAAATCACGCTTATGTGCCAGGAAATAGTAGTAAACCTATACCGATAAGACTCTCAGGAAATTTTAATGTATTTAAAATTCCACTTCTTATCTGTACTGACTAGTGGGGTGGAGGGATTCACAGTTCATTAATTATAAATAGGATGATCCTATTGAGTAATTAAGTTAATAAAATTTAACGTCTAAAAGGATATATATATATAAAATAATGTAAAAATTTAATAATTGCCGCGTTATACCTGGCAATTATATAAAATATTTTTACTGTTTAGTAAAAACTCTCATCCAACTATAATAATTTCACTCGTAAAAATTTATAGATTCACTTCAATGAATGCCTACAGGTCCCAGCAGGTATGGAACAATAGTTTACTTCTGATTTGGAGTATAAAACTTGCTATCAATTTTTCATGAGGGCATATTTTAAATACAATAATAATACCATCAAGCCTGGTATTACATAATTCAAAAATAGAATTATTAATGGTTTAACGTTCAAGGATAAAGTGTACGTGGCTATAATTGAGATTAATAGTATTGAGTTTATACTATTATTTTGTAATACTTAATATTTATATAACAGAATCTGACAAAACTGTTCTCACGGCATTCTGAGAATGGCTTATTTTGGCCTTGTTTATCTACACCTTTTATATGGAGTAAAGCTCTGGGCCAGCTGTGCAAACAACAAACTGGAAAGAGTGTTTAACTTCACTCCATAATTATGTTATGGTTTGTTCATATGCTGTTGGTTGCTGATAATTGTGGTTTGTTATTGTTGGTTTTACCGTTCTATAATGTTCATTACTGTTATTGCTACCTTCTGAATGGTGGTTGGTTACCATACTTTCTTGTTTTGTTACTTATTTTATAGATTTATACGTGCAACTTAGTCTTTCATTTAGTTCATGCACTGTACGTATTTCGTTATTTATAAAGTATATTTAAGTATTATTGTTATTTATTAGTATTAATGTTAAATTTGGAGCTCTAGAATTTATATGTATTTTGTTGTTCTTATACTGTTTTGCTACTATTATTAGAGTTTGGTACTCATCTTTGTTGTTTTTGTTAAATTGTTATTATTTATTTTTATATACAACGTAGTCTTTCAAAATTTCATTCAATTTATCTATAATGTTAGTTGTCGTAATTACTATTTAAATTATTTCATTTTGTTTTCTTTTTCGTTACTTGTTGTTGCAGTTGTTACTGTTTTGTTTTTGTTTTGTAAACTGTTACTTTTCTAACATATTTATCAGCTTTGTATGTGCCTTTACGCTACTGTTGACTATTTATTTACATTGTATTATTTGCCATCTAATTTTAATAATCTTGTAAAATGGTCTGTACCATTGGAATAAATAAATAAATAAAAGAATACTGTGTGAAACATTTCAAAACTACAGAGAAGAGATGCCTTTAGGGAGCTTGGTTTACTGACTTTGCCCTGCCTCTAAATGCTCGGTGGCTGTGTTCTGTAAATCAAAGGGCATATTGACTCAGGGAAGGATCATTGACCAGTATGAGACAAGAGGCAGGGACAACTATCGCAGTCAACTCCATCGAACGGTGACGTATCATAATTTGCCATCGCAGGCTGATCTTAGGTTGATCAATAGGCTCCCTGAGGATCTTAAAACATTAGCAATCTTACAACATCCCAAACAACCTTAATCTCGTCTTAAACGCCTATTGATATCAAATGCTTTTTACTCGATGGGTGGGTTCTTGGAGAACCGCCTAGGAAATCAAAATCGAAGTACGTTTGAACAGGATCTGATATAGGAATTGCAGGATTGTCTGGATGAGTAACTTTTTGTATGTATGAATGTGTGTGAATGAGTATATATAAATAATAATAATATAAAAATACTATATATATATATATATATATATATATATATATATATATATATATATATATATATATATATAATATTATTATTATTATTTACCTTCGTTAAAAATCACAAATTTCACTAATATTATGTTATCTTGTATGTAATTTTATAATATGAGTTTTCCATATGAGATAATTTTTATCTGCGATTTATAACGTATGCTATTTAAATCAAAGGCTTCAATAACGTATTTGTGTAATTTTGTATTTTCATGTATCTACGTAAAACGTACATTTTTGAAACTGAGGATTAATGCTCACAGATAGAAACATCTTTATTTTGCAGCTATAAATCTCCAAATTTATTAAAATACTTGTATAGAGTCTCACAGAATTGTAATACAAAATTATAGATGTAATTGGTCAGTGTTGTAGAAATGTACTGAATACCATTTTTAAAAGCTTTCCGTTTAGAAAAAACAGACATGTTTCATTATGTTCGACATGACATAAGTAAACTTCCCTCCTGTCAAAACTTCTGAAGTCTGACAGATTAAATCAAACGGTTTATTAATAGTTATTCAACAAAAATGTTTTATCCTGTTCATTTAACTTTTAATTAATATGGATCTTTATTTAGCTCTTTAATCTCATTATACATCTCGTGATGTCTAGTTCTCATTACGTTCTATTCCCGTAGAACATTAAATGATATTGAAGATATTTTAATTTGCGTTCAAATTGGTTACTGGTTATTAGAAACGTGAATTATTTATAAATCTAGTTACCTGTAACCTGCGTTTTTTAAACCTCTCACTGGGTTTGGAAGTCATAATAAAACCCGTTCTGAATCAAAATCCAAAATATTCCTGAGAAAAATTTTTATCTATTCTAGAGCCAATTAGTAATTTTAAATATCTGGAGTTAGATGTAAGGCGAGTACCTGCAGCTGAAGAGCAATATGTAATATGGGAGATAAAGAAATAATAAGGATTTATGCTTGTGCCATGAACATCTTCTATGTACTAAAACAAATATTGTTGAGCCGTAAGCTCTTCTTGGTCTATAGCCTCTGGAAGAATATTATTCTCTTAAACCCCATCCAATTTTCTTTTACTGTCTGCATGCAATGCTTGATGCGTTATAAGACTAGCAAGTGTCAAGCAGTGAAACCTTAATTTCACTGTAAAATTTAATTACTTTGAGTTTAATAATCTATGTAATTCAAATATTGAGATGGGGTAAAACCTAATTTTTACTTATTTGTAATAACTCGCAACCAAATTTAAGTAAAATTTAATTACTTTGAGTTTAATAATCTATGTAATTCAAATATTGAGATGGGGTAAAACCTAATTTTTACTTATTTGTAATAATGAGTATTTTAAATGTAAGTTTTATACGTATCACATCATAAAATTAGGATCTCTACTCTTAGGACAGCATGAACCTTATTGAACGTTTAGGTCTTAAGAACTTTGCCTTTTTTGCCGTTTCCTCCAAATATACTTAAAGTCTCTTCCCTTAGTCCTATGAGAATTATTTGTTCATTGATTCATTTTAGTGAGTGGTTAGCTCTCACTTTTTTTATAGCTTGAAAAATTAAGAAACTTATATATCAGGTATATTTATATGTATATTGCCTGTACAATATTACTGCTTAATTGTATCGTTAATGTCTTTACTTCAAAATTAACTGAATTTATTTAATTGTTATATGATCACGTAATCAAGGAAAGTAAACTATACTGATTTAATTTCAAGTTTGTTAAGTTCCTCCCAAATAATAATTGAAAATTTTATAATTATATTATTTCGTGTAATGTTTCATTTCTTTTGATTGAATGTTTGATTGAATGTTGAATGTTTCAAGTTTTTGATTGTGATTGATATGATTAGATCAATCTGCTGCAGTCTATTTAAGTCAGGATGTCCCAGATCATATATTTACGGATTATCACTTTAACGTCGATGATGACGCTTTACTCTATCGGAAGGATTTGTTTTCATAAATCTATCTTTCACAGAGAATGTAAAAGATAGGGGTGAATGTACCCTTCGTTAAAAACCCATTAAAGAATAATTTGTGCCTATGCAGTCTACATTCATAACGTAAAACTTGACTAATCGACGCGTTCGTTTAAGTGTTAATTATGGCAAGTGTAATAAATGCCGTAGTACCTTCACGTTATTTATATATGGTCTTATATATTTGATCCTAAACTATGTGCTTACTAATTCTAAAAGAACATTTTAATATTTTTATAATTTTATACTAAGTTATTCTATAGGGAGGAGATAATCTATTTCAACATTTGAAACAAAATTTACTTTTCATGAGAGTTTTTATGGCATCTCTCGTGATAAGCAAGACTCAATGAAATATACTTAACTACTATGATTGTGTTTCTTTTTAAACTTCGGCTTCGATGTTTACTGTGCATCATCTATATTCATGCCGAGACTATATTCATTACTTCACGGAAGAAGACGACATATGTTTTAGCTGAGGTTTTTCTGTGATTATGAGGAGAAATCAGGTTGATAATTAACTAAGTTCACTACCTGAATTATGTTTAAAATGTTCCCACTCTCAACTATTTTATTTAGCTTTAAAATTTTAATTGTATTCTGACTATTTGCTATCCGTTATTATAAAGACCGTTTATAGTACATTTACTCATTGAAAGATGTTCGATCATATCTAAATATTTCCTAATGTTCTTGACAAATTTTGACCGATTTGTAACTTGTTTCATGTAAACTTTTTTTCAGTTCACACTTAATAAATGAGTTCAGGACAACTAACCTGAGAGACAATCGGATAAAAAGATTTGTGTGTGATATAAAAATATGGTTGTAATCTGGAATAGATACCTGCAATTATGAAGATATTTGGTTTTCAATACGAAACACAGGGTGTTTGAGAATACGTTCCGATAGAAACCGCAGTAATTAATCAGTTAAGATACTTCTCCGCTGGTTCAATAAGTGTTTCATTTTATTATCAAGGTTCGAGCAATGAGAAAACAAAGACCATCCGTATTCTAAAATTGACTTCATACTATTACAACCTGGAATAATTTAAACTTTTTCACTTCAATGTAGTACATACAATAAAATAATACATATTTTGTATGCTAATAAACACATACACACACTCACACGCGCGCGCGCAATAATGGTTGTTTTGTCTTAATCAAATCAAATCAGTCGATTTATTTGGAACAATATACAATGTTGTATAGCAACAGCCATTAAGCTCTTTTCTCATTCACGCACATTCAGACATACAAAAAGTTCCTCATCAGCCTGCAATTCCTATATCAGATCTTGTTTAAACGTGCTTCGATTTTAATTGCCTATGCGGTTTTCCATGAACCCACCCACCGTGTAAAAAGCATCTGACATCAATAGGCGTTTAAGACGTGATTTAAATTGTTTAGGGTGTTTTAAGGCGAAACACTCTTTCCAGTTTGTTGTTTTCACAGCTGGCCCAGAGTCTTACTCCATACAAAAGGTGTGGATAAAATAGGCCACTTAAGCCGTTCTCAGTGGGAACAGTTTTGTTAGATTCCGCAAAGTATACAACTCTGGTTATTTTAAAATGTATACTTTCAACGTGACTGTCCCAGGTCAGACCTCGACCTAGGTACATCGCTAGGAACTTAATGCAATCAGATTCCTCTAAGAGGTTGTCATCCCCTAGGACATCATATTGTGCTCTACCTTCACGCTGTCTCAAACAAAAAAATAAATTGTGTTTTGATTTTAAACTGTTTGTTTTCAGATTTATTTCAGAAAAAAGTTGAATGTATATATTTACTACGAAACATTAATTGATTTCAAGCTCCGTCAAAGAATTTGCAGCAATGCAGAGATTCGTATCGTCAGCATATTGAATTACCTTTCCATTCTGGATCGATGAGTTCAAATTGAGAACGTAAATATTAAATAGCATTGGCCCAAGTATCGATCCCTAAAGAACGCCATTTGCCATTTATTTACTTTCCTGACACGAGATTTGAAATCGTACACACAAGATTCTATCCTTCATGAAGGACGAGATCCACCTGTGCGGCAGACCTAGTATTCCACATGTCTCTAACTGATGCATCAGTGTCCTACGATGCATGCAGTCAAAAGCCTTTGGTAGGTCCAGAAATATGCTGAACACCTTATCTCGTCTCTCAAAACCATCGACAACAATATAATAAAAACTTGAAACCTCATCAATTGTTGATTTCTTTTTCCGGAAGCAAAATTGTTCAGGACACAGCAAGTCAAATCTTTCCATAAATCTTTGTAGTTGATTGTTTACATGACAAAACTAGAAAAAGAACTGTCTTTTTAGATACTGATTTTTATTTGAAGTTTATTGAGGAATCGTCAGGGTAATTAAGAAAGTATTCTGCTGTCTATATATTTTAGTAAATATAATTATTTATTTTTATACTGCATAAATAAATGCAGATAAACTAGTCAAAAAGTTTGTACCGTATGACGATAACACATGGGGGTGGTGACTTCTGAGGTCGTAGTAATAAATACTAGAAATACAAAGTTTACTTATAAGTTCAGTTTAATTACGAAAACTTAAAAGCACCACTTTTAGATGGTAAAGGAAAAGTTATGTACTGCCACGTTGCTGCCAATTAGAATATAATAACTAAAAGTATATCTTCTAGGTGGGCCAAAAATATCCAATGTTCTATTGAATTATGCGTACGACGTTTTACTTTACAAAACAATAATATTTCACTTCCCTTCACAATAGGTAGACTCACAACCCGGGTATCGGCGTCTTGGCACGAGACATTGAAGCTGTGGTCTAAAAACGGTTATTTCTAGAAGAGGAGTAGAGTTGGGAAGTAGTAGCCATCTATTCAAACAACACGTGAGGTACATCAGCTACGTAAACTCCCCTAAAACAAATTCGCGACGGTATTAGCCATTTAATGATACAAATTACTATTTATAACAACGTGCTCGTCGCCATAAGGACGACGCCACAACCTTTATCTATCTCCATCAAGCAAATACAAGATCTTCAAGGGTAAGTTACTTTACTATTCACATCTTTACTTTACGTTACATTCATTTTATACGTTTGGCATCAAAGGGCTAATTTAATAATACGAAAAGATAAATTTTACTTACGGACAAAGCGCGCGAGGTCTGATCGGTTACGTAGTTGGGCTGCTACAAAGGGTTAGAAGAAAAAATTCATACGCGTGCCAATTAGGTAGTTACTCCGCCCAATAATTTAGTTCCGGAACATTGGATGTAAAATAATATTATATTATACTGGCTGATTAGGTTGCGAAATTTACATTGTATGAAATTTAATTAACTAATTTACGGTACAGAATATCCCCCCTGTTTTGATTTCGCAACCTAATTAGTCGCTTTACTTTAAACACATTCTAAATAACAAACTTAATTCAACCTTTTATTCATTACATAAATTCAAATTCAACCATAACAATACGATAGCGCGGGGTTTCAAAAGTTTTCCTATCAAATCCGCTAGATCGCATGCCAATGCAGTTCTATGACTGCTCGCTTAGGGACCAAAAATAGAAAATCAATATAGGCAAACTATTTTCATGCAGTGCACGTTGCAGCGTTTTAGAATTTGCGGGTCGTTGCAAGAATAAGGGCATTAAGGCGATTAAATCGTAGACAAGTGTAGTGTAGTGTTATATAGGCGCCACATTCATACTTCTTTTTTGCATTCATACCAGTGTTTTGTGTATAGTTTTTGCCATTAAATACCCTGAGACTTGCGGACAAGTTACCAATATGTATCGAATACTTTGGAATGAAACGTCCCCTCACGAGAAGCTAAGTCTCACATTCCTTATTAATACTCATCACTCTTAATATACATATTTACATACAACATCCTATACATCTTACATCTACATGAATTTTAACACTTCAAATATATCTACAAAATCCAAACTTCAATATTTTGACATACATACAAAAGACGGACACAACTTTTCATATTTGTTTCCTATATTACAAACAGGATCAACTCTGTCTCATTTCTTTATATAAAGTCTACCTACAAACTCTTTTTCTATATTTTATTTCCATTGAAACATTCGTTAAGAATTCACCAAACAATTAACTTTCTGGATTTTATCTTTTCTTTTAAATTTGGCAGCAAGTGGTTCCTTATGCATAACATGGTAACAATGCTAAAATTTCATTTTCTGATAGGCTAGTTTCACATTTTAGTTTTAACAAAGTTTTCAAAAAGTTTATTAGCTCAGGTACTACTAAGCCATTTGTTACTGTAAAATTTTGTAAATAACATTCTACAGGGTTGTTTAACTTATTAAACATATTTAATCTAGACATAGGTTGACTAATACAATCATAGTTTGCATTATCATTAGGCATTACAGGCAAAGTGGGGGTACTGGCAGTAGGCTGTGATATAGTTGGTGGTTGTACAGAAATAGGGCCTATTTGTTCTTTCATTGCCTGTTCCATAGCCTCATCTTGTTCTAATGATTCATTTAAATTGGCTTCTAATACTTTAAGCTGTTCTAGGTTCACTGTAGGTAGCAAGTTTTTAGCTAACTGTTGTTCAACATTTACTAGCCTACACTTTAAAGCTGATAAAGTTTCACTATGTACAGAACTTAGTTCTAGCTGGTTGTCTAAAAATAAACGGTTTATTAAATGTTTACACTTTTCTTGGAGTTTGGTGATTTCTAAAGGTGAACTAGCACTGTTCAATTCACTGCACCCATGTTCTAATAATATCACTTTTTCACTGAGAAGTTTTACTTCCTGATTGTGGTCTATTTTTAATAGGCTACTAGCAGTAGGTAAAATATTGTTTCTCAAACACTGTCTTAAGGACTTTCAGAGTTCATTTACTGTACTGTCACTATTTAATTTAATACCTCTAGATATCAGTTCAAATACCAACTCATCTTTAGACAAATATTCTATTTTAATGGCAGGCATCGTGGCGTTTTCACTCAGTTTCACCCAGTTGATGGCAGAGTAGGCACATCAAAAGCAGAGTCGCGCAATAAAATTATGTGTACCGTATGACGATAACACATGGGGGTGGTGACTTCTGAGGTCGTAGTAATAAATACTAGAAATACAAAGTTTACTTATAAGTTCAGTTTAATTACGAAAACTTAAAAGCACCACTTTTAGATGGTAAAGGAAAAGTTATGTACTGCCACGTTGCTGCCAATTAGAATATAATAACTAAAAGTATATCTTCTAGGTGGGCCAAAAATATCCAATGTTCTATTGAATTATGCGTACGACGTTTTACTTTACAAAACAATAATATTTCACTTCCCTTCACAATAGGTAGACTCACAACCCGGGTATCGGCGTCTTGGCACGAGACATTGAAGCTGTGGTCTAAAAACGGTTATTTCTAGAAGAGGAGTAGAGTTGGGAAGTGGTAGCCATCTATTCAAACAACACGTGAGGTACATCAGCTACGTAAACTCCCCTAAAACAAATTCGCGACGGTATTAGCCATTTAATGATACAAATTACTATTTATAACAACGTGCTCGTCGCCATAAGGACGACGCCACAACCTTTATCTATCTCCATCAAGCAAATAAAAGATCTTCAAGGGTAAGTTACTTTACTATTCACATCTTTACTTTACGTTACATTCATTTTATACGTTTGGCATCAAAGGGCTAATTTAATAATACGAAAAGATAAATTTTACTTACGGACAAAGCGCGCGAGGTCTGATCGGTTACGTAGTTGGGCTGCTACAAAGGGTTAGAAGAAAAAATTCATACGCGTGCCAATTAGGTAGTTACTCCGCCCAATAATTTAGTTCCGGAACATTGGATGTAAAATAATATTATATTATACTGGCTGATTAGGTTGCGAAATTTACATTGTATGAAATTTAATTAACTAATTTACGGTACAAGTTATTTAAAGAGATTTTTTGAGTTTTGCGGATCTCTATCTAATGAACTGGGCTACTCTAGTTTTTTATACTGCGATTTTATTATTTAGTAAAAAGTGTTTAATTTGAAAGTAATGTGTAATAGAGATTATAAGTTTTCTTTTCATAATTAGATGAAAATATGTTGGAGACACTTATAACATTAACTTTGTAAAAGTAGTGTAAAATACATATGAATTTAAACAAAATGGAATTTAAAATCAAAAGACGAACTGTTATACTAGCTACTAAAAGAGGAGTTGAAAGGTCAAGTGAGGACAAGGTTGCTGATTTAAGAATAATTCGAGACAAGTGTTGGATCTTCAGATAAAATTCTAAATTTTCTATTTGAGAAGAGTATTTAGTGAAGTTAGTGTTTCTTCTTAGTGAAACAAAATTGCTAGGCTATACTGTGAACAAAAAGGAGTAAAATTTTATCCTGATAGAACTGTAAATATCTAAATATATCCTAGGTCTAAAGAAAAAATAAGTATTGCCAGATTTATTTCAATGATTTGGTATTTTTCAAATTGTAAATATAGTGATGCAGAAGTAGCTGCTCCACTAAAAGCTACTCAAAGGAAAATTCTGAATTTATATGAACTGAGGAATGTTAAATGGCATTTCAAACTTATAAATCGTATCGTTATACCGCCAGTTGTACCTACTCTCCACTTGAATAAGGAATTTTATTTTGAATTGTGCCGCCAACAACATATAACTAGTCTAATTTTTATTACAAATAGGTGATTACGGTAACAAAAGGGTGATTGATTATTATTCAATAAAAGTTGATGAAGGTAAGTGTAACTTAAGTACTTTCCATAAGGAGGCATTTTCAGTTGTGTGTTAAATTAATAAATTCAGGTAATAATTAGAAGTACGTATCTTGGATCTCATCACTGGCAATGGTGAACTGAGGTATAAATTATTGTCACTCACAACAAGTGTGGTAAACAGGGGAGGTGGGACCTGAATGTGGTACTTTATATTAATATGAAACAAAATGGTGGTCGTAGTGATTTCTGGAAATTTACTCTTTCCTAAGTTTATAACTCTTAACAATATTCAAACTTCTCTACACGCACTTCCATTTCTAGCACATCATTGTAAAATTCCGAATTTAGTATAATCCTTATTAAGTATAGTTTCACCTATTACATTTTAATTTGTGTGGGCCAAACCCATTGTACACGTAGTTATAAAAAAATGTGAAGTGTTATCAATTGTCTATGTAGCCACAAAGACATATCTAACTGCGGTTTATATTTAAAATATATGTAATATGGACCATGGATATTACTTCCAAAGAGAGTTCATCAAAGTGACGGAATTCAGATAACTTTTAACGGCCTGTTGTATAAATATGGTCTATAAACCTGAGGAAGTTTGTAAATGTTAATAGTGTAATTGGTGTGAAAGAAAATTAAACGTTATAAAATTATGTCAAATAATACTTTAAAGTAAGGTTTCAAGCATTAAGAAAATACTTTCGTTATGAGTTACATACAATAAATAAACCAATTAAAAGAATGAAACATATAAATAATTAAATTTAATTTATATTGAACGAATGTTTATGACTTAATTTGTATAATTTAAGATAACATTTTTTTTTTTACAAACGCTTTGTACACAAAAGTTTTTATGACATTTATGGGTGGTACTGTAAGTTACTGAATAAAGCATACATAAATTATATTTTTTGTTGATTTATTTAAAGTCTATTTAAAATATAATATAACTAGCCACATATTATAATGATTTCTGGAAACATGGAAAGGTCTTAGGTAGGCAAAATAAAATGAAGTATTTGTAATTTTATTATTTTGTAATGTCTTATTCATTAAAATTTCGTTGAGTATTGTTTGTAAACACCTTTAAATTTTTCGGGAAAGACAAATATATGGATATTCGCATTTCAATGATAATACGCTGCTTTACTTTTACATAATTATAAATTCAAGAGGCTAATAATACCGCTATACATTGAAGTGAACTAACTATCCGGCGTACACGTTACGACAGTTAAGTACGTTATATTACTCGATTCTTACGAAAAAATATGTGATAATATAAGCTTTTAGTTGGTAAGTTTGATTGTAGCCAATCCAGATACAATAGCTGTAACTAATAATACTAGCTGGGTGGTAGTTTTAAAATAGTATTAGTCATACTGTGAAATTTCTCTCTTAATTTTATAACAAATATACCTTCTGAAATTGACATATTTCTATTTTGAAGTAAAGGATTAATATAAAAGATATAATTTAAAACTTATAAATTTCTCTAAAGTTTCTTGTTGTTGATTTTGTTAGGCGACAGGATTTTAGACATTTTGGCATCGTTGTACTTTACATATTTAGTATAATTGTGTTCTATTTTTGTTACATGCAATTACGGTAAACATTTTTAAATGTAAGGTATATTTTAAATAGTTTAAAAGTAATTGAAGTGTTATCGAACGGGGCTTATCCGAAAAGTAGCAGTTCATTTTCGACCCATTTTCATTATAGTCTGAAAGGCCCATTTTCATTATGGTCATCTGGATATTGACCATACTAAAGAACACATTACAATATTATTAGCAAATATGTAATAATCTCTAAACAATACACATTTCATAACAGCGTATATTTAACCCTGAAACACGAAACAATCATATACTATGTAGTATAATCTGAATGTGGAATAATATTATATATATATATAAAAGATCCTAATTTATATTATATGCAGAAGCTTACAGTGGAAAAGATTTGGAACACTTATTTATCCATTGAGAGGATCCACGAGAGGATTTTGAAATATCATATGTTATTTAATCTGTTAAGGGATATTCATGGTAAAAAATAAAATTGTCAAATTTATGAATTTATAGAGCACTTTTTCTAAATATAAAAAAACCCAATTAAAAAATGTCAAACTGCCATAAAATAACTTTAACCGACTCAATATTCAATTTCTGTCATATTGATCATTTACGTTACAAACCAACTTCAAAAGACTCAACATGTAAACGTTTTTAAATTCTGCTCTACTTTAGCCCTGAAGTAGTGAACTTTTGAGATAAGTGTTTATTTAGGAAAATAAATATAATCAATTCCGATAAATGTAATGTAATCGATGTGATAAACTACTGGTGCCTATACATTACAACCTTTGCAGATATATTTATTATTAATACATTTTTAACGTAAATACGAATTTACATAAAAATTAATGAAAATTAAAAGCTATATAATAACTATTAAATAATACTTTACCGTTGTATAGCTGCAAACAATCGCTACCATCATTCAGAAACAGATAACTTTCTTAATCATCATTTCCCGTAAAAGTAACATAAAATATAGTTCGTTATATGATCGTATCTTTAATATTTTTGACTTTTTACTAATTAGCACAATGGTAAATTAGTCACTAACAGTGTCTGAAATCTCATAGAGTGGCACGCTTTATCACTAAACTTGGTGTTGCTTTTATAGAAATGAATCTGCTTGAACATTTCAAAATATAAAGGTAAGTTATTTTACGAGATATTTTGCGGACATTCAGGCAGACATAAATGACATACCTTTTGTAATTATATTCGAGTATATATGTTTGTAAAAAAAACTTATTAACAAATTAAATCTTTAACTCATATTTATTACTTTGTAATATTTATGATTAAATATCTCACAAATTCAAATTATATATTATTAAGCTAACCATATTTAGGTTAACACTCATTTTATTGTTTATGTTTTTAATACAAGTAAATAAAATAAATATGTAATTTAATAAGAAATGGCTTTATACAGCAATAAATGAACAAAACGCTAACATGTAATGTCTTTCCATTTACAGTAACTAATTTACAAAAAATTTTCTTATAATTAAAAAACATTTTCATATTAAGTAAACTTCATATTAGAATGGTTAATACTGGATTATAGTTGTGCAATGCCTTTACAATTTTGTAATTATATTTGCGTAGTTAGGTTTTTATACAAAAATAAATAACAAATTAGATCTCTAATTAATTTTATTAATTTGTAATATATTCGCTTCAATATCCCACAAAAAAGTAAATATAGTTACTTAATTAACTTTTAGGTTATTATTAACTTTACATGATGATTTAAATCCAAGTAAGTAAAATAAATGTCATATTATTCCTTAGTTTTCCTCTCCGTTATTCTTGTAATTTCTCTTTCATTTGGAGTTTACTATTTATTTAATTCAATAATAAATGTTAAGTTTTATACTGCATTAAGTATAGTAATTCTAACATATAATTTCTTTCCATTAGTCGGATTTTGTTGTCAACATAATTATTTTGACAAACATTAACTCTGGAAGTCTTAGTTAAAAGTAATGATGTGTGGAGTGAATTTTGCAACACTCGCAACTATTTGAAAGATATTTGCTCCGAATTTAAATATTTATTATAGTAATTATGTTATATATTATGCTGTCCCGCAAGCTTTGCAGAATAATAATGTGTAGCTATTTGGTTTAGTAAATTTTCATATACTTTTATATAACTGAGTTGCACTGTAATTTAAAAAATAATTTTAACAATTTACAAGGACAACACATAAATTGGAAGGCGAAGTTACAGCAAATAACAAACACAACAGAATGAATTTCAATAATTGTAACTAAGCATATAAAAGTCAACACATTGTATTAAAATATAAACTATGTATTTAACCAATGTGAATTGATATAATCACAAATCACTGTTGCGGTGTGCTCTGTTGTCACAATTATTAACTATTGCCGATGCAAGGTTTAGAAGTTTTTGGGTAGCGCCAGCAAATATAAAGTGTTAAACTTATGAAGATTCTCCTCTCGTGGTAGGACATGTTTTGAAGAAAGCTGGGATAAAAGTGTCGAGTAGACTCAATATCTTAGATAATTATGATCATAATTTTCACTAAAGTACTCAAAATGAAGCTCACGATAAATATAACACAATATTTAATTACATAATAATTTTTGTGTGCTTAAAATAATTATTTGTTGGCGTCAGGCAACAAAGAAACATTATCCATCCAGTCCTTTGATGTTCTTAGCTGTTATTTTTACAACTAAACACAGCTTCCAGTTACTATATCACAATACCTAATATTTTCATAATGAGCTATTAAATCTGAAAATATACAAACGAAGAAATCTGAGAAAGACGTCAGATTTCAAATCTCGAAACGCAGATAGCAGTGTTTCATGTATAACCGAACAATGTGAAATAACCGTAAAAAATATTTTTTTAAAAATTATCCTTCCATCGTCAGAGCTTAAGCAAAAATAATTGTTATGGTTTCATGGAGAGCTGAGTTTGTGTTAGTGTTGGGAATTAAAGCAACTATCAATTTGTCAATGTGCTTATGTGTTGTATTATCTAACCTTATAAGAATATGAACTTAGAAAGGAAACAGGATTTTTCCGGACATTTGCCATCGTTCAGTGAAACAGATTGATCAGATTGCAGATCTCGAAACGTAGTGTTACTGATTTATTGTTTCACTGAACGATTGCAAATGTCCGGAAAAATCCTGTTTCCTTCACAATCCTTCCATCGTCAAAAATAACCTTCAAACAAAGAACTTGGAAAGGTTCACATTTCTGTAATTCCACAGAATGCCTATGTCACTTGGAGACGGCAATTAAGATCTCTGCAGTTCTGGTCATTTCGGGTTACATGTAAATATATTTAAAAGATTCGATCGTCCGAAATGACACACGTAAGTCGTAGCGCGGTAAAACGTAACAGCAATACAATTATCTGGCCGCTTTGGGAAGTAACTCATTGTTATTCAGTCTCTATTTTGCACGGATATATAAAAAGTCTTTGGTTCGTATTGAGGAATACTAATATAGAAACCATCTTGCTCACACCTGAAAATCTGACGATACTGCGTTGTGTTTGTTATTGGAACCATTCCTGCTGATTTGTCCCACGTTGTTGCCTCTTCTATGAATAATTATATCCCTGTTATCAAAATCCTCACTAATAATTGGAATCGTGACTTCTCTATATGATGTTGCAATTAAACTACTACGGTTCCCCTGAGGAGGCATTCTGTCGGCATATATACTAGTCTTGAGTCCTTTTGGTTCTTTGCGAACATAATGAACACTAACTTTTAACTGTAGAATATACTTGTGTTGTTATTGACATTTAACACTTCTTGGAGTCGACTTACCAGTTCAGATTTAATACCGGAGTATACACCATAACGGATATCCCTTTCATTCATTATCTTCGTCACCAAGAAAGTATACCTATAGAAATGAAGGATGTAGCAGATGATCTTGCATGAGGCTCCATATTCAATGATATCTGAAGCTTAATCTTTGGTATGACATTGCTTTATTTCACTTATTTAGTGCCAAACGCCGACATTTGGAAGTATCTATTGTGTTTCCAGGCAGCATAAAGAATGATCTGCTATTACATTACTTATAGACACCATTATAATTATTTTTATTTATGTAGTTGCTAGTAGTTATTGCTATGTTTTTAAACAGTTTTATGCAATAATTCATAATTCTTTAAAAGTTTCATGCATTGTGTTTAAATAAAAGGATATTCTATTACTTATGTTATACGCACCCAATGTTTTTCAGCTTTTTACCTTTTAATAAATTAAAGATCGTCTGTACTACTTAGCTCTATTATGTTTTAAGAAACATATTTGTTACATTACACCTCCCTTCCAGTACAATTTTGGAGTTGAAAATGCAATTTCTTGTAACAAGTTTAAAGTAAATTTTATAATACGTATATATAATAACGTATTGGACAGAAACCAATCGTGTTTATCGTATTCTAAACATAATAATATCATTATATTTAATGGTTGTTAGATATTAATAGATAAATTAAACAATATGCAAGACAGTCTATTTACACGTATTCAACCACATAACAAAATATTTCTCAAACATGTTACATATAAAATACAGCCACAATTTACTATAAGACGTTTATGATAATACGTTTAAAGTATCACAGAATAATATTGAAATTCTATGCAGTTCACTATTAAATGTGTGTGTGTGTGTGTGTGTGTGTGTGTGTGTGTGTGTGTGTGTGTGTGTTTCATTAATGTGAGAAAAAAAAACTGAAGTTCCTGAAATCTTAGGCTTAACAGACTTTAATTTATTTTGCTACAGGTAAATATAATTATTCATATAACTACACTTAATTATTAATATTAGGACACAGTTATTTTACCCCAAAATAGTCTTGAATCATATAAACAATGAAAGTCAATAAATATTACAGGTCTTTGATTTAGATTAGAATATTTTTTGAAAAGATAAATACATTTTATTAATAGATATTTTTATTAAAAAGGTGTGCATTTTGACATTACTAACAAACTGTGAAGTAGAAAATTAAACATGATTCAAGAATTTTATAAGGTAATTTATAGATTGTATCTATACATAATATTACATTATATTAAAACCATGAGTGTAGTAGCAATGCTACATCAGACAAGACGTGTGACTGGGTCTAGAGCAGTGTGAGGTAATTAAGCCACCTCGTACACAGCCGCAAGCTGGCCCTGATTATCTGTCACGCTGCTCCTACTTGACCTAACATTATACTGCCCTCATGCTTGAATACAACTTTCATCACACTTTTCCAAATTGTGTGTATATTATAGTACATTGCTACACTAAGTTGTTAATAGTTTTACATTTATAGACATTTAAATATAATTTTGAAATTATATAGCGTCTTGTAAAACTGGTGTACTACTAATCTATTCCAGAATTGCATATATTCACTAACGCTGATAATATCGATAAATGTCATATTAATTGGTTTTTTTAGTTACCTTACTTTACAAGGATATGCTGGAATTAATTATAAATTCTTAATAACAACATTATTTTTAAAGTGAAAACCGATAAGAATTAACCTACTTTTACTCATTCGAAGTGTCACGTAAAAATTATATTCTCGAAATTAATCTCTTTGCAAAATACTCGGTCTTTTATTTCTAAACACAACACTAGATGGCTTTAAAAAACTGTACACGTATATAGCGTACGCTACTCGATATTGAGCTCCTGAGTTACTTCTATTTCATTTCAATTATTTGTTGTTCTACACTGTTACGTAAAGTAGTATTTGCAGCCATATACTGCTACTGTCATTTAAAAGTGAGCCTGAGAGAACTACACCTGAAATGATGCGCGGCTAGGGTGATAATCTAAGACCGTATGCACAAGTTTCAGTCTTTCATTCAAAATCAAAAATTGACCTTAAATACAATCTTATGGAAAATTTTGTTATTTTTAATCAGTTTTGCAAAGTTTTGAAGAATGTCGTTTTCAAAGCATACCGGTTTACTGTGTTGCAGCAACTGAGCAAAGACCATTTTGGTCTTTTGATTGAGTTCTCTGAAATTTTTATGAACGGAAATGAAAAATACTTTTCAATATTGTATTATCATATGAGTCGACCTTTATGTTGGATGGGCGTGTTAACAAGCATAACTGCTGGGGTTGGGATAATGTTACACTCACTTGAAGTTAGGTTGTCACAAACAACATTCCCAAAAAGTTAAAGTGAGGGGAAGATAACTTAAAAATGGCCACGTAAATTATAGAACCATTTTTCAATGAAATTGAAATGCCAAAAAGTATCAAGATGTGCTAAAAAATGAGATATAACCTGTCCTACAAGCTAGTCTTGGTTCTTTCTCCAAAACGTATTTTTCCAACAAAACGAAGCATCGCAACGCTATGTTGTCTAAGTGAGGTACTTAAATAAAATACTCCCATACCGGTGGATTGGAAGACTTGAAGGGGTTGAGTGGTCGGCTCCCCTGACCTTCACTTGACTACTTTTTATGAAGCTTACTCAAAGACAAAGTTTACGGGATAGGATTCGTATAGTCCCAGTTTTATTGCTTTGCATAACCTAAGATGTTTTTTTCCTTCTAGAGCATAGTGGAGTAAAGCAATATTTGAGAAGCCAAAACTTTATTTCAGCAAATTAATTTCCATATCTTTAGCAATTTTTATGACCATAATATTTTAACATCATACTACATATAATAATCTGTGGACTTAGTATTTAATAGTTTTAAAGTCGTCCTAAGACTGTCACTCTGCATATATAAGAACAGATAAAGAGCACGTGGCCACTGGGTGAGGAATGATTACTGAGTCACTAACCGCAAAAAGCAATCACGTAGTCAGACCAACTCCGGACCAGGTCATCTGTCAGTAATTGAGTATCAGCTTTCAGTGTATTGGCTGCAATGCATAATAAATTTATTTTAAGGAGCACCTAATGAGGTAAACGTATTAAAACAAAGAACAGTTGTTTAAGAATAAACTAAAAGAAAATCCATAACAATTACAAAATCCTAAAAAAAAGTTTGAGCTCTGTAGAAGAAATAAAAAAAATCAATACATGGAACATCAGCGATACAGAAAATGAAATCAATTCCATATTGTTTAAATATAATGCACAGTATTAATATAACGGGTGAAAATGGAAAGTACATTTGAACCGGTTGAAGATGTGATAAATAATTTAAAACATAAACATATGTCTTTTAACTCCTTTAGTTGTTCACTTAAAAATTTTTAAAACAATAATTAATTTAAACTATATTGGTTCATTTAAAAACTAGATTTAATTTAATATGTTTTTTTAATTAAAATAAAGAAAGTTGCAAGTATAAATTTCATAGTTACATCACCACAGTCAAATCGATGAAATGCGTTTAAAAGTCGCCATATTGAGCAAAATAGGCCAAATTCATATGATCGGCTAATGTAAATTTGACGTTTGATGACGTGTGTAACAATAAGTTTTCAAATTTTCAATCTAACAAAATAAAATCTAAGAAACAAAATTTTATTTCACATTTTAACCATATTGTTATCCTTAGATTTGTGTCAGGCAGATCGATTAGCCAAAAGCTAGATTTCTTTAAACCCGATCGTGAAGGAAAAGTTCGTCTTTGTTGACTTGTAAAATCTCTGTAAAGTTCTGTTCTTGATACATGGTTTGAGGCGGTTACACTTGCTTAAAATAAACCCCTTAAATATGGAAATTTTTATCTGTACAACCGCTGCCAATTGCAAAAGTGTGTCTTATTTTTAGGGCAGACAAAATACTAATAAACGTTCAACTCAAATAACGCTTAGAACTGTACTCAAACCCTGTCGGAGAGCAAGGTACTGTATTTAACAATATAAACTATAAGATCAAAGCGCATTTTCCTCGGCAGACATACATTTGTAATTACAGATATACCCAAACAAATAAAGAGAACCCTGTTTAATTAAACGGGACAATTGCAAGTAATCTCAATCCAAAAAAAATTTTCTGGCCAGTGAGAAAAAGTACAGTAACACATAAAAAACATGCTGCCCTACGTAACAGTCACAGACTTATTACAAGTCATTCCGGTACAAAGAAACCTATGAAACAACTACTCTCTTCATTTCATACGCTATAATTACTGCCATAGATATAAAACAGAGATATCCCGTAAATAATCTACGAGATTTGGAGTTTACAGCATTTTTAACTTCCAATATCTCACTTAATTCACTTTAGTTTTCAATTTCATAAAATTAGTCCGAATGAAATTACACATTCAAATTCCTTGCTTTACCCTAGTTTAATATGTCATAACGAAATAAACCCATGTACTGTATTTTACTATAAACAATAAATTTCATGTAATTTTTCCCCTTATTTTTTCAATATTTAAGCAAAGAACGATTAATTAGCATCTTTAATATACAAAGCAGCTGCCATAATCTATGTCCAAACGATCTATGTGTATTACAGAAATAACATTGGCAGTCTAGCATACAATTTAGCATATACAAGGTGTTTGAAAAGTATGGGTACGGCTTAATATTTTAAAAACCATAGGAGATAACATCTATAAACTGTGTACAGTGTCATATGGCTATGTAAACTATTTTTTCTTGCTATTACCATGACATGCCAACCATGGGGGGACGGCCCACAGAGGAAAACATGGAAATCTAAAATTGAAGCATGGGTCGAGTGATGACTCATTTGAAAGAGCTCACTTAGTAGAGTTGAATGCCGCAAACCGCATCTCAAAAGGTTTATCCAATCAGAAATGGCGGGTTGTTTTACGTACACATTGTGAAGTACATTATGCGCTGCCATTTCTGACTGGATCGTCGTATTCTGATGCGGTAAGCGGCGTTTCACTCTACTAACTGAAAGTTTAATCAGTTTCACTGATTAGTGTTTATAAAAAATAACAAAAAAAATTTAATTCAAAAATTAAGTGGTAAGTTAATTATTTCACCAACAAAGAACAATGGTAGAACTTAATTAACTCATAAACATAAAGACGACGAATTCATTTTAGTTTTATTTATTGTGTTATAAATTTATGACATAACTTTCTAATTAAAAAAAGTCAGTGAAAACACCTGATGACGTTTGCATAAAGGAATGTATTTATTCAGTTGTTTTATTTGCTGGAACCCAAAATAAAATTAGTTTGATCATGAATAGCTTAAATGATGACCTAGTTATATTTTTGTACCGCATAATTGAAAGGTTTGTAAAATTCTACAGATTATTTTGTTGTTCTTTCCAAAATCACATTCACTGTATAAACTTACATTCAATTTAAATATATGATGTATAGATATATTGAATAAGTTGGTGTGAGACTTCAATTTGGAAAGGAAACTTTCAAGATGCAATTTGAAATGTTACGCATCACAAGACACACAAGTAGTTTGGAAACCCAAGCAGTTTGATAGTATGTACGAGATGTGATAAGTGGTTTCAAATGTAATTTCAATGAGATAACTGTTGCTATACTTGAAAACATAAATGAAAGTATTAATGATTAACTATAATCAAATGACAAACGTACAATGCTATTATGTAAATTAGAAATTATAAACTAGCTGTTCAACTAAATATATTCTGAAAATGTATTCTTTTCCCAAATTTATTTTATTTAGTTCTGATAAAAGGGTAGAAATATGAGTTTTTACTAAATTATAAGTATCTGTTCATTTGTAACCTTCTGCACTATACGTCTTCCATGCTGACTGTTGTTTTTTATTTGAATTTTGTAATTTTAGCAAAGTAACGTTGAAAGTTCAATCTGTTATTAAATACTGTATTTATTGTCAGTATTCAACATTAATATTTAAAATTAAGCTATGTACTTAAAATGGACGGTCAAAAATAACAATTAATCATAGGCAATAGGTTATCATACTGTGGAATACTTTATTATAACTGTTACAGTTGTAAGCCATGTTAAAAGAAATACAGTAATTTTTATCGCATAATCCTTTCAACATATTGCAATGGACCTTATAATCCTTTTGTGGTAATATATTAAAAATCATCCAGTGTTAAACCTACATCTAAATCAGTTTTATTTTGGATATCTACGTGGAACACGTGTATTTGTTGCCCCTAATGTCTAGCCATATTGTTAAGTATGAATGTGCCTTATTTTAATTGTGAACTTAATGTTATTTTTATACAGGTTGTTTGAAAAGTATGGGTACGGTTTAATAATTTAAAAACCATAGGAGATAACATCTATAACTTTTGCACAGTGTCATATGGCTATGTAAACTATTTTTCCTTGATATTACCATGACATGCCAACCATGCGGGGACGGCCCACAGAGGAAAACATGGAAATCTAAAATTGAAGCATGGGTCGAGTGATAACTCATTTGAAAGAGCTCACTTAGTAGAGTTGAATGCCGCAAACCGCATCTCAAAAGGTTTATCCAATCAGAAATGGCGGATTGTTTTAGGTACACATTGTGAAGTACATTATGCGCTGCCATTTCTGACTGGATCGTCGTATTCTGATGCGGTAGGCAGCGTTTCACTCTACTACCCAATGTGTTTTCACTGACTTTTATTAATTAGCAAATTATGCCATAAATTTATAACACAATAAATAAAACTAAAAACATCGGTATTTATACATGCATACAAATAATTACATGTAAACATCTAAAATAGGTAAATAATTTGGCGGATGATTTTGATTAAGGCGGACAAGAAATCTTGATTCTGCCTCTCTCTCTGATGTTTTAGGTGTAAATATCCTGGCCCATTTGATGGCTATTAAGAGGCAGCGTTTGGTCAGGGCGGATCCCTTGCGGCCAAGGCTGCTGCAGTTGGCATTACACCAAGGATCCCGAGACGAAAATGGTTCATAGTCTTTACCCAAAATTAACCATGCAGTGATAATAACTACCTTCCGTTATCTTAAAAGAATTTTGAACATTCATTTAAATAGGTTCCACTTATCTTTAAGCTCTAATTTTTAATTTTCGCACAAATTTTCTGTATTGAATTTCTCTCTTCTTAGACTCCTTATTTTAATAACCTCTAAGAGTATTAAAAGATAGATTTAACACTTTTAACATAAATGTATGGAATGTTGACCAATATTTAATTACTTTAATAATGTATTTCAGGTATATTAATTCACCTTATTCTATTAAATTTTAATATTTCACTTTTTTGAATCTTACTAGACACTGCAGATATACTAAATCATTATTAAAGGTACACAGTTATAGGGTAAAATGTACAAGCCCTTTTAAATGCAACAATCGAAATAGTGTTTATAATACATTGGTTATAATATTTATACTTTGGGTGTTATTTTGTGAAAATGTTTATAGGCATAAAGTCTATGAATGTTGATGGTCCATGAAAAGAAAAAGGTTTCAAGTATCAAAACTAGTTTTCATCTAACTGGTTAATTTTTCCAGAGCTAGGAATATATGCAATTATGGATGACAGTGGATTGGAGTATACAGCGTAACTCTTTTATTATTGCTATTTAGTAGAACGACTGCAATAAATGATATCCTATCAGTCACCTCTAATATTATCTAAAGCAGTTAAGAAACTGTGAATTGTTCCGAGTTTTAGAAGGCACTATGAAACACATTTATCCGTCCGAAACCATTATTTATAATAATCTGTATCTTGTTCAATTGAGTTTAAAAATTGTTTAAATAGTAAATATTCAAAGTTTGTGTCTTGGCTTTTTAAACTAGAAATTATAAATAGTTAATACTATTAGTAACGAAAAGGTGAGCTACTAAATCATTGTTTGCATAAAAAAGGAGGTTTCTGTAAAAGTATGGGCAAATAAGTTATTTTCAAAAACAAGTTATACGATACTATAACAATTGAAAAATCAAGGATATGTTCTATATTAGTATTATTTTGGTTTTTAAACTTATTTAATTTTCTGTTAATTCAGTAATATAGTTAATTAAAAGGCAGGAATAAATATAATGTTGTAACTGTTACTGCTATCTTTATCCGAGCCATATAACTGATATAACAAAGAATTCTATAATGTTGCCAATCTGGGGTTCTGCAGCTGCAAAGTCCTTTTCGATTCATCCACGTGTTTGCACTTTACTGACAACTCTTCTGCGTCCATACTTGTTATTTTGTCTTTGCAGAGAGCTTTAGTTGAGACATAATACAGGATGTATTCCTCTAAGATACATAACCTTTTACTTCGGCCCAAATTATTTTAATGGATTAAGGTCTGGGTGGTAGGGCGGAAATCTTAAGATGTCAAGACCCTCCAGCTGAACGGAACTTGTCCTGGTTTATGTAGCTACGAATTTTGTACAGACAGGTAAAAACATATCGTCGCTGAATTCTGTGTTTATTCTATTTTTGGAAAGCCACACCTTCGTATATTGAATTTTACTTTTCGAATAAAAGTGCTGAGGGAAAAACTAAACTTCTAGGCCTGTAAGAATTTAGAAGTAAGACAATAAGAAATTTTTGTTTGAAAAACTAGATATCCGATATTACACGTACCGATTTCCAAGGGCGAGTGACTAATAATTATCCATGTGGGTGGAGAGAAAGTGTTCACATTTTGCCATTGAGAGCGTATAGCAGGTTTAAGAAAAGTTATACGACAAAAAGCTACTTGACCTTTTTTAAGATAAAATCAATGGCTATTTATAAATGAGTTAGTTTTAAGACAGGACTAGGCCGCTAGGCCGCAATCGAGCTTGAAATCAAAAACTTTTACAAAAATTACAAAAATGTTGCACATAATCGCGTTTTTGAAGCTAAACAAATATAGATAGGGCAAAAAGTCATCGGAATTTTGTTGTAGACGACGTTTTTTCCTAAATATTGTTACTAGTTTGTTTTAACTTACGACAAATATTTTCACTGCTATCAACCCCAAAAACTAAATTTTAAATTAAAATTACAACAATTTTGCATATAATCACGTTTTTTTGGCCAAATAGATAGAGATGTAGTAAGAAGTAATCGGAACTTTTCTATAGATCACGTATGTTGATAATTTAGTGATCAATCAGATTTGGGGTAAGACCAACCGTTCAACCACTATCGAGCTCACAACAATATTTTACATGAAAGAATCTGTGGAATGACAAATATTCCAGCCTTTTGTCGCTTAACCATTACAGATAGGACAAAAAGACACTCAGCCTTTTTTCTAGGTCATTTCATTCTTGACTAACGGTTTTCCTTCAGATCTGAGCTAGCTTCAACGGTACGCCTGCTATGAAGTTTACAAAAAAGACCAGCAAGGGTGACAATTGCGCAAATTGTCTCGACGTTTTTTGGGGAGTTTAAAAATAAAACTAGTTTTTCAGACTGTTCCTGTGGGTTATATTGCAAAGGTACATGCGTGCTAAACATAAAGTTTCTAGCACTTCTAGAACTACGACAGAATTTGTATTTATATATCAGTGAGTGAGTCAGTCAGTCAGTTTCACATGCGGCTCTGTAGGATATGGGATATCAGTGACTTTTCTTTTCCCCTTGTATTAGTGGAGGAGGGTATGATTTAATGTTTTACAGGAGTTTGCTAGAATACATGTAACTCAAGAACCATAAAAAAACATTAACAATTTTCAGTATGATTTGTAAACGAACTTTCTGTAATCTGTAGGATATATGTTATGTAATAAACATATACATCAGAAATATGTTTACCCTTATAGATAACTTTTGTGCAATTTTGTGTTTTATATATATATATTATATTTCAAGTTAACAGTTTTCCTTAACCGAATAGTACATATTAAGAAACCAAGCAAGCTGAGCAAAAACATTCTTAAATGGAATATAACATTGAATTCTTGAATTTTAATCTAGAGATGTTATTTTAACCGTACGTATTATTACAGATCACATTTATAATAGCACTACTTTATAAATATTTGATTTTATTATTTATAGGTGACTTTACATCAAAATTCCACTGTGAATCGATTCTGAACACTTTTGATTTCGTGATTAAACTAATAAGCTCTAAACCTTTATGCCTTACGTAATATGCTTTTAAATTTACTATATAAATTGGTATAAATTATTTATTGTAATATTTTGATTAATCAATAATATATTGAAACACATTCTCAAAGGCGATTCTATAAGCTTTTATTCAGATTCTCGCATAAAAACAAGAGAATTGAGTGATTTTAAAAGGGTAACAGGTTAAGAAAAGTCAATTGGAGCTATTCTTGATCGAATTGCTGTGATTTAGTTGTAGGAGGGTCTGGAGGGGCTGGAGGTGGAGGAGATTTAGAGGCAAGAAACTCTCAGCTACTCGACACTTTCTAGCTACCAATCTGTGTGAACTGCTTTTATTGTTCTGTAATCTCACAAGGTCTTTCAATCCATGGCATGATAACTGCTACTCCTACTAATACTGTAATGCCATGCAAATAACCACAATTCCAATCAATAAACATTGTTGAGGAATACATTTCAGAATACCATTGAAAAGGACAACTGTTTTCCAACTTCCAAACATGTACCGCCTAGACGACGATTACATACGATGAAATATACAGTAAGTTACAGAAATAACATACCCTAACCTGCAATGTACGAGGAGCACAGCAAAGAATACTATTAAGTTGTACTATGTTGTATGTGTTAGCGGTTTTATATTTTTCCGCCTATCGACTTCGACATGCCTTACAGACATTTTCTGAATGTAATTATGTACATACATTTTTGTACTAGTTCTATTAGACCTTCGTCTCAAACAATAGCTTTTAAAACGTTTTATTAAAGCAACTATTAACCAAATGGCCATAAACTCTTTGGTAATAAGAATATAATCATCGCGGGTAAACGCATACATAATATACATTATTTCTATAAACATTGTAATTTTTCATTACTTTTGCGGATCATGTAGTACTTGCAGTCAAATATAAAACTAGGTTTTACACATAGAAAAGTTAACACCACGATAATATTAACATAAATAAATAAGTTATACTTATGCATCTCATATTTATTGTGAATAATAAATGAAGATTAGTTTATTCCCTTACAGTAACATACATAATTTCAACGCGTTACGTTGCTAATTGCAAACGTAAACCTGTAAAAGATATATGCAACCTTTAGAAACATATCAGTCTACTAGGATGCTTGCTGCTGGAATTTTGTAACATACTGTGCGTGCATATTACCAGTTTTAAATAAACTTTTAAACTTTATTAAATATTAATTTTATTGTATTACTGATTATAGTACCTAACAAGCAGCATATGCAAGCAATCAATATAATTTTTATACTACAAAAAAACATTATTTTATACATGGATTGAAAATTTACATAATCATAGACCATTGAAAACAAAACTAAAATAGGAAAACTTGTAAGTTTTGACATGTGAGGTTTTAGAGACTGGAGTGAGATTATCACGTAAAATTAAATTATGAACCAATATGTATGTATATATATATATATAATATATATATCTGCTTGGCTAAAGTGTGAGAAGATGTATTAGTAGGTTCGATCGGCAATTCAACACACTCAAATGTTACTACACATATTTTAATTTTATTTCAAAATCTGATTTCTTTGTAATAATTTTTAACATTATTTAAGATCAGAAGTATACTGTTACACATAATAATTATTATTTATTTTGGACAAAAAGTTTTATAATCGTTTTAAATAATGTATTATATTTAATTAATTATAATGACTAGATTTGTACTTAAATATTACATGTAAAATTGTTATATTTCAGAAATATTCCATATACATACTAAGCATGGAAAAATCTAAATTTTTATATTTTCCAATTCAATTACTCATCAATTATAGGATTAACGGCATCTATACCAATAATTAAAAAAATACTTTAAACTATAAAACCAGTGTATGCAGAAAAAACTAATTTTAGGAACCCTACACACACAACTGACCAGTGCGTGGATGTTTTTTTTTTATAATTTTATTATATTTAATTATGAAATGGATGCAAGCAACTATTCACTAAATTAACGGACCACATTTAATAACCAAATTATAGTTCCTATTATAGTAATAATTGAGTTTTTGCATCTTTTAATTTTGTAAAGTATATTACGGAACCAATAATGCAAGTTTTTGTGTATAGCTTTGTAAAAACTGTTTTGATATTAGGCAAGAGATTCACACGACATTAAAATCCTTATAAGCTAGACTATCATTGCAATGCGTTTTTTGTTACATTGTTTATACCAATAATGTCACTGCTGACAGACATATGTCCTTTTTCAATTGCAATATAAAGTTAAATGTCAATGTTATGTATATGACACATTCATTTTACGCAACGCATAATGCTCTTTATATTGTTAAACCCTTATAAGATCTAAGCAGTACGATACATAATAAAAACACTTAAGGGATAGAGCTATGAAATAATAGTTTGTTTTATTTCATCAATTTTATTTAAAAATACCAAATAACGTCTATAGCTAAAGCAAGTTGTGTAGTTTGTCTTAGCTAAATGACTATTATTCTAAAATGTACCTATATTATAATAACCTATTCCGTGATATTACATAATTGGTTTAACAAATGATAATAGGCCGAAAGAGGACTCGTGTGGATTTTCTAAATTCTGGTCTTTACAGTAGGTGGTAAGATTTAATTATATCACAGTGGTTTTTGTAAATACTGTAACTTTAGGTAAACATTTCAACATCACAGTTACGAAAACACCTACTAGTGTCATAAAATCTGTTAACAATAAACAGTCTCATAAGTAACATATTATTAAAGTAAACGGTTATTTATCTGTTGCAGTTTTACATGTCCTAACTCTTATAATGTAGTAATGTTATTGCATCTAATAGTCATTAATTATAAAGTTAGAAGGTTATATGAATAACAAGTTGTACTAGTTAGAACATAATTGTTGAAAGGGATAAATGTATTGTAAAATCTTAATCCCAGACAAGAAATATGTTACTTTTAATGGACGTTAACGCTTCATATAACAAAGCCTGTGGAGGGGTGTAGTTTTATATGTTTAAATTTATCTAGTTAGCTCGGTGTTTGCTAATATTGTATTTTTGCTCACAGTTGAAAACTGGCTATTTCACAGGTGACAAACCAGCGCAAACGATTTGGAGAACAGTTGTCGTTCATTTTACACTAAATTCATTGAAACATATGCGTTATGGACTTCATTCAACTGTCTGTAATAAAGTTTCTGGGAATTTCTATAACGGGGTTTCATTTTATGAATATACTTTTCTTTATTCTTATATCTTGAAAAATCAGAGACACTTACCTCAAGACAGTCAGGAACGGAATGAAAATATTCTGGTAAATAGAGTTTCGGTACAGTAAAATCAGATCTAGGATTTGAAAATATTAACTAATCGGTCGGCTTCTTAAAGGTGACTGTGAAATAAACATCCTGTTCGTTTTTCCGGTTGTTTGTTCTCCGCCCTATCCATTAAAAGTTTAACCTACCTTACTGACTGTGAGAAATTTCTTTACTTTCGTTCTTAATTCAACAAAGCAGTGTAAAACTTAATGTAGGTTACAATACTATTATGTAAAACAGGGTTTTTTGATTTTTAGAAAACAGTGTTTAATACCAAAAAAGACATAGAAATACCGTTGACATAGAAAATAATAAATGTTCGTATGAATCATGAATAACTGAACTGTCAGTGTTGTTTAAGGTTATCAGTTGAATAATTTTACCTCAACCGGTCACTAGAATACCTTTTGCAAATTTCTCATATATTTTGAATAAAAAAACGCTTTAAAATTATGAATATAGTCAAATTATAAATCATTACTAGATGTTTATGTTGGTTACTATGACGATTTGGAGCACTTATACCCTCTAAAGCCTAGGGGATAAAAGAGAGTGTTAAATCCAGGAGAGCCTCTCAAAATTGAGGTATTTTGATTCTGTCACGTTAAAGAGGTCTTCATTCTCTGAAAGGCTTGGGATGAAGTAATTTAAACACAATTACACTCTGCAATACAGTTATTATAATAGTTCATATTTATAATATAAATATATTAAATAACAAGAAGCCTTCAAATAATAAATAAATTATAATTCAAATTTAGGGTTTAATTAAACTTGTAGCAAGTTCCTAATAACATTAAGAAATTAAATAGCTGTAGAGAATGTATCAATACAACAACAACAAAAAAGATCTTTTTGTGTAAAATATGCTCTATCAGATCATAAACATTACTCAAGCTTCAGTTAACTGTTTAATTTAATCAATTCAATGCAAAATAAATTGTTACATGTTTAGAAAATGAATCAATTTTAGCTAAATATATATATATATATGCATATGTATATGGCTTAATATAGCAATTCTTCTTCACGTAGAATATAAATTACAGGATTTTTACAGCATTGGAATTAAACTTGTTTATCAAGTTATAATATAAATGATCAAAAGTACCAATAAATTCATCAACTATGCAGATTTTTCTATTATTCCAATATAGGTTTAATGTTTAATATATTTCTTAGCAACGAAAAAAAACTGTACAGCTGGCATTCCAACAACTGTTGTTTTGTCCGACCAGACTGGACATATCGTTAATTTAACTTATATGAAACAAATACGATTCTCCTGGAACATTAGATAGAGAATCTATAGGGTATAGCTAAAACTAGAATCTTCTAAGAGAATAATATTAATTATTATTAGAGTAGGTGAATACCCATTAGAGCCCCACTGAATTAGAGCCCCATTCAGTGACATAGCGAAATAAACAGACAATTAATTGTTACCAAGGCTGTGCAGTATCTAAAGAGGGACTTTCAGTCAATTAAATATTACATACTAATTAAATGTGATGGCTATTTAGATAAGTACACGTGGAATAGATAGGAACTGTGATTCACTGATTGTCTACTTGGACGGTTCCATGTTAGACACGGTTAAATTCTTCACCTACAATCAACTTCTCTGCCACAACCAAACCGGCTTCAGCCTAAACTGAACGCACCGTGTCCCATGTAACAGTACGACATTGAAGTGACTACAATTATCTCAGTGTCAATAATGTATCAGACATGAGGTTATATTAGCTCAGAATTCGCATTCTTCTTGCTGTGTGTACATTCACTTTATTAAATGGGTAATAAACACGCAAACTTATAGCCAAAACTTTTAGACAATTTAATTTCTAAGAGAATAGTGTAAAATGGCCTAATAATAAATAATAATAAAGTTTATAAAATATTTAATTATACACGAGAAATGACAGAATATGCAATATCAGTTTATAACATAAACGTCTTTCTTAAAAATATAACATTTAATGATTTGTGTCAGTAAAGTAAATATTTAAAACATTTACAGTATAAAACATTGTACGTTGAGAAACAAGATTTTAAAAATACAGCGTTTATAGAAATGCTTTTAGTTTATTGAAATTCGAGAGGTGGCTACACTGCTGCAACAATACCTGAATACAAGTTATTGTTGTACAGCTGTCCAACAATTCAGCTGTTGCAGTAACTCGTCTATCATCTTTGAATTGTGCAGTGCATGAGTATTATTGTATTATTCGTACCTTATTCTTGTTTTGAACGACAATGTGCCATTTATATTTTCAAATAAAAAGTACGCAGATATTGTTTTCGTCTTTGGTTTGGCCAAGGAAATAGTCGTACAGCTAAACGTGAATGTAAAAGACAATTTGCGAACAGAAGAACGTCCACTCACGTAACATTTGCATCACTTTTTGGTAACTTACAAACAAATGGATATGTTCAAACCGTTAATTGTTAGAGACAACATCCTGTAAATACAGCCTATACGCGAACAGGATAATATCATTGAAATGATAAAACGCAGTCTTCAACTTAACTTTCCCCGACTTAAAGTAGATTATACACATCTCGTGATATAGCATGAAAAATAATGAAAAAAACTGCTTTTATCAATATCACTAGTAAAGAGTTCAAAATCTTGATCCAGGTGACATTGGATTAAGATTAAAATTATTTAGATGGTGGTTAGAAAATCAAAATGATGTCAAATTGTCTTTTATTCACCAAAGAATCGATGATTAAAAGATAAAGAATTTTTATTTTTTTCAATAGTCACAGTTGGTTAACTTTAAATACAAAAGCAATTGTAGAGTCGAGCTTTCAAATTCAACGTTCGATAAATGTATTTTGTGGTATGATTGGGGACCAGTTGATTGGCCCATTTCTTTTTGAAAACCACCCTACTGGTCTTCTGTACAAAGGCTTTTTAGAGAATCAACTGCAAGTTCTACTTGAAGATGTACCACTTGAAAGAAGACATCCTACATGATGGCGAACCGGCTCATTATTTGCAAAATGTTAGAGAGCACTTGCAGATAAGTTTTCCAGGCACCTGGATTTGTCGAGGTAGACCAATTAATTGGCCTCCTGGTTCCCCTGATTTAAATCCCTCGAATTACTACCTTTGGGGTCATTATAACAACAACCACTTAATTCCAAAGAAGAATTATTAGACCTAAATTTAAACGCTTGTGAACTACTCAAGAATGACCGAGATGTTATAAGAAAATCTACACGTGGTTTCTTTAAACGCACTAGAATGTATATAAATTAAAAAATATATCATTTTGAACATTATTTATATGGTATGGAAATTGGAATGAAGTATTGGCCAAAATCAGCGATTAAAATTTATTGTTTTTATGAATAATGTTCTTTTAATAAACATATATATTACATTTTCTGTTTTATTTTTGTTTTGCTTATTGCTTTTCGTATTAAACACCAATTTTTTTAGCTTTGTGTTTGATTGTTATTAGCCTATTTTAAATTATTCTTTCGGAATTACATTCCCTAAAAGTTTTGTTTAAAAAGCTTGTGTGTTAATTGGCCATTTAATAAAGTTAACGTACTTCAAATCCAAACAAAGCATGTTTTTGTACCTCAGAAATGGGTTGTATTTAAAGGACACACTTTTCGGTTCATTTTACAGAAAATCCAATAAATCTTACAACTATATTTACGACATAAAAATATCAATTTTGCATTTTTCCATAATTTTCTAGTAAATCAGGCGAAAATTTTCGCTAGCTGTATCATGTTAACAAAAGCGTTTCTGGTCATACTTCTATATGAATTACAAGTAAATGTAAATGTTTACTTTGGTTTGAATTCAGCTAAAAAGGTTACTGGTCTGTTTTTGGATATTAAGAAAGCTTTCGATACAGTAGATCATAGGATACTCTTAGGAAAAATGTTTGGCTGTGGAATTAGAGGTAAAGTTTTAAAATGGTTTCAAAGCTATTTAACAGATATAAAACAATGTGTAAAAGTTTGTAAAACAATCAGTGACTTTGGCATAATAAAACACGGTGTACCCCAAGGATCTGTGCTTGGTACGATCTTATTTTTAATTTATATTAATGATCTTTGCGATGCACGTTTTCACGGTCACATAACTTCTTTTGCTGATGATACAGCCTTATGTTATGTTGAAGATGATTGGGAAACGGTGAAAAATGCCCTTAGTTTTGATTTGAATGCGCTTCAATGGTGGTTTTCTAGTAATAATATGCTGCTAAGTCCTGCCAAGACAAAATATATAAACTTTAATTTAAGGATTGAGAAGAAATTCCAAGACTGTATAGTTTATAAATGTGCTAAATGCCTTTTTTTCAATCTAAATGCAATATTGAATGTGCTATAGTAGGTCAGACAACCACTATGAAGTATTTAGGAGTTATTTTAGATCATGAGTTAAATTGGAAGAAACATATACAAAATTTGAAGTCTAAACTTACTAATGTATTGAGATGTTTTTAATTTTTGAAAACAATTCGTAGAGAACAAGTTTTAAGAACGGTTTATTTCTCATTAGTTAATAGTAGATTGGAATATGGTTTAATTTGTTGGGGTGGGAATTATGAATCAAATATCAAACCGATTTTTCTTTTGCAAAAGTTTTTTTAAGATTAATGACAGGAAAGGTGAAGACAGAAGCTTCGTATCCTCTATTTGTAACTAGTAAAATTCTTCCTCTGAAGCATTTGTTTGTTTTCAAGGTCCTAAAGCTATTTTATGTAAGAAGTGGGAATTTACCACAAAAAATAGTAGTTATATCTCTAAATTAAGAAATGAACCTGTATTTACTGTGCCCATACCTAATTTAACTTTTTTTCAAAAAGATTACATCTTTTCAGGACCCAAAATTTACAACGTTTTGCCAAGTGTAATAATAAATTGTAATAATTCTAAATCATTTTCAAAAAAATTAAAAACGTGGTTATTGTCTTTTGAAAGTGTTGATTTTCTAGTAAATATAAATAGTTGATAATTAATTTTAAGTTTATTGTTGGTTAAGTCTGTACAAACGTTAAGTCTATATGGAAGATATAATAACTGGATATGGTTATAATCTATATTTATGGCATTTTATGTACTGAATTAGCTTTATACTTTGAAAATTATATAATGTGTTTTTTATTCAAATTTGTTTTATTAAAGCTTAGTTTAAATGGGAAGATTTATCGTATTTGAATTTATTTGTTAATTTCATTTGCTTGAGTGTTGTTTTCTTTTGTTTTTCTAAGAAAGTTGGATCCTCTACACAGGCAGTTCCTTGCCTTTTGAGGTCCTATTTTGTTTTCTTGAATTTTGTTTATTGATGTACCTTAGCTGTATTAATATAAAAAAAGACATGTTAATATTTCTTTAACAAAAAGTTACATTGTTTTATTTTTATTTTCATGTCAATTGTGTCTACAACTAAGGAGCAATGTTTGTGCTTAAGGTATAAATGATGTTTATATAATTTTATTATTGTACATATTTTCAAGAAAATAAATAATTTTTCTATTCTATTCTATTCTTATTTCTTTCATTATTTTGATGAGAGAAATCAGCTGAGAAGATTTTCGTGTTACTCTTGAAACACCCTGTAGCGCTGGACAATGTAATGTCAATATAAGAGCTATTAGTATTTTTATTTTATATAAGTATATTAGGGGACGAATAAATATAAAGGAATATACGTATCACACATTCAAGAAATTTGTAATTATTCACTGATAAATCGCAATGAAATGCTTGTCATACTTCAGGATAAGATGGTAAATTTTGAGATTATAATATAAAGTGTGAAATAAGAAAAACAAAATAAAAGTCACAAACATACCAAAAGTGCTAACAATTTCCTATTGACAAATTTAGTCAGAAACAACAGTTGAACAAATACCTGCGACCCCATTGTAATCTGCTGAACACACAGCAGTTTACTGCGTTGAAAGCGTGACAAGACTTATTAACATCTAAAATGCTCCAGCCTAAACCAAATTCCCATTCTAAGTGAATGACAGCTCAAAAGTTACATGTGGGGACAAAATTCAGAAAACTATTCTAACAAAAATCTATTATTAGATAATGAAACATGGTTTATTACGCAAATGGGGAATTTGAATACATTTTGTTTCCTTATAGTTACCTATAACTTGCTTACTGATACTAGATTGTTTAATTATTAATGATTGCATTTTGGTAAACAATCTTTTCATATAATAATTATTTTTTGCATGCAGTATACTAAATATCTAATTATACCTGACGTATAAATATAAAATTTAAATATTTATGATACATTCATCGTTAGTTCATTGTCGATTCTCATGTGTAAACAGTTTTATTGTGTTAAACGTTTGCTTAATCCTTTTTATATTTTAAAAGATTATAAAGTTTAAATCTTGCTCTTTGATGTTAAATTTTATATTTCTAGTTGAATTAGGTGCTTTAACCTAAAACCGTTAATTGTCCATGAGTATGAACTATGTCTACTTCAACTTCTACAGCTCTGGCTTTCACTGTTAGGTTCAAAGTGGTAGTATATGGAAAATACAGTCAAATTGCAAATATAGCTCGATCAAAGCAGTCTGTCTAGCCAAAGATGACAGAAACTATAATTCTATTTTCCTATATTAACGATATTTTGAAAATAAGACTGGTTGAAGATATTGTTAATTGGATTTTAATAAATGTGCTAGTTACAATCGATCATTGACAAATTAACATCGAACTCTATTGATGATACCCAGGATATCAAGTATCAGGCAGTCCGTCAATGATCCAACGGATGAATTGGAGGATATAAGTTATCTGGAGTCCAGTAAATAAGCTTTTTCTAGCCGATCCTTGAGAAATTAACATTGCACAATATTGAAGATAGGCAGGATATTTAGCATCAAGTAGTCTATACTTTCTCTGACAGAGGATTTGACAATTCACCAGAGGAAATATGTTATCTCCGTAAAAAAAAATAACTTATATCTTTCGGCTTATGTGGAATGTTGTAAATAACATCTAAGTTTTCCAGGTCACATCAAGTTGACAAATTTTTTATTAAAATACATGTATTAAAATATGTTTTATACCTTTAGTATTTTCGGCTTCATATTTTCATTTTTTTATTGTTTAACAAGCCTAGCCAATGAATGAATGAGGCCAATGTGTATGAATGTATATACATGCTATTTTCCACTATCACACAACGTGTTATTTTATCTGTAAATATGCAAGTAAATCCTTATATATATATATAATGACAGAGTGTATGCATATGTGTGTATATATAACCAAAAACGGAGGAGAGACGATTTCAAGTACATGGTATCTACATGAAATCGACACGAGGCTAGAATTTAAACTGCCTTCAAGAATGGCACATGCGCCACTCTTCAAAACCGTGTTAGCAGCTGTTATGTGAAATACTAAAGCACGCACATTTTCCCTCAGGTTTTAGTCATCCAGAGCGTTTAGACAAGCCGTAGCTTGTTCTCGTCCCGTCCCACAATCAATGTTTGGGGCTCCTATCAGTTTTTCAATCCTGTATCCAGTAACGAGAATCGCCAATCTGTCAACGTTTTCAATACCCCCCGGCAATGTCTGTTTGTAATATTCCGAGTTAGCGAAAAAGACAGGAGGTCTCGGAAGCGCGCCCCTCCCAAACTCGGAGCAAATCATAAAAAAAACAATCACATGCCACTAGTGGGAAGAGAGACAAAGAGAGACAAGATATCGAGTACAAAATATAATTAGAAGATGGCAAACATTTTTATGCAAAAGTACAATAAACTGCAGTACCACGGTGCACCGTGTAACTTAAGAACTAAATAACAACAGATAAAATTCCAATATAGACAATAACATAATAAATAGAAATAAATAACATAATAAATAAATAATATAATATAATATCGAAATTTGATATATAAATAACAATTTCAGGTACGGCGGTAGTAAATATAAAATTTTTAACAGGTAAATTTTTTATGAACTGAGGGGAGGAAAAAGGTTGTAGAATTTCTAGGCCCACTATTTTTGAAAAGTAATTTTGTTTCAAGTTTGTAGCCGAAAATTAAAAATATATATATTTAAAGCCAATTTTCGAAGGAGGCGGGGGCTTAGTTGCCTCCACGAATCCGAATTAAAGATGAAATCCTCCCCTTCAGGTCATGTAACTAACTAAATAAATACTGGCTAGGTACTGGCCCTCCTCCAGATCTAACATCTGGCAGCGCTCCCTGCACCCCAGTCCTCGCAAGTTCAGTATAAGAAGTAAAAAAACATTTTTGATCCAACCTTGTTCCAGAAGAAATGAATGGGAGCACTACACTCCGGTTGGATGCCGGTCCAATAGCGCTGGCAGGGCGCGGGCATTCAGTCGGCTTCAGTGCTGTGGGCAGACTCGCCGCATCAGTCCCGCTGACGGCACTCACGGGGACCCTGCCGAAAGTAGTAGAATTAGCCAGCCATGTGGAACGGGACGAGCAGTGAACAGACAGCAACGCAGTAGCTTCTCCGAACGTGTCTGACCGCTCCGAACAGTAGCCGGTGCCGGTGCCGGTGAACAGCTGGTCGGTAAACTAGTCAAGGTCAACCAGCGGACCTCAACCAATCAGTCCAACCAGGCAGAAAATCAATACTCTGACGGAGTGACTCCCCCACCGACTGACAAGAGTGGCCGAGGTGGGAAAAATAATAGACAAAAATAAATTGTACAAACTGAGCCCCGGCTCAACCTCCCCCACTAAAAAGGGTGCAACCCCAAACAAAACCTCTCCCCCACTGAAAGAAGAACCAACAAGCTCTGGCACAGGAAACGGGAAGTCGAGAACCCTAACAGGAAACGAAGTCCTGAGCAGGAGGCAGACAAAACACGATCCTCCTGAAAAATTGAGAGGCGCCTCTCTTGGAGAAGGAAGAAAACAGAAAGAGAGTAAAACGACACCACAGGGAAAACCAGGGGTGATCAGTCCCCGGACACCCCCGCAGCCGCACCAGTATCCAGAGCATGACCAGAGGTATCACCACGGAAGGCCTTCAGATGAGAAACGTGGGCCCTCCGCCACAACCTCCCCGATACGGGATCAACTAACTCAGCAGTAACTGGGGAGAGAAAACGAAGAATCCGGTGAGGACCTGTCCACCGATAGCAAAGTTTGGCTGCCCGTTTATCCACGGCCGAACTGACCGGACGGGCCTTACAAAAGACAAGATCCCCCACCTGGAAGGGGTTAGCAATACGTCCCTTATTGAATTTTCTCCTCACCCTTTCCCTAGACTGTAGGAGCTTAACCCTGACTGCCTCCCAAGTGTCACTCACATTGGGAGTACCAGGCACTGGTAGAAGACTATCAGACTCCAGAGATTACACAAGGGATCAGAAGGAGGACGACTAAACATGACCTGAAAAGGCGTGGAATCATGACTCTCGTGAAGAGCAGAATTGAAGGCTAACTGAAGCCAGCTCAGGTTTTCGTCCCAGGTAGTTTGTTTCTCAGCGTGATAAGCGATGAGGGCGGCTCTGAGATTGCGGTTGAACCGCTCAGCATGAGAAGGCTGGGGGTAGTAAGGAGATTTCGTAACATGAATCCCTAAATGACCGCCCACGGGAGAAACATGAAAATAGGAAAAGACCATCGGTATGAGGGCACTCGGCAGAACAATCTTGGGACCACCTCCGCGTCGGGCACGACAGCAGAGGACACCCTTGGACAAGAAGTAAGGAGAGTTGGCTTCTCCCTCCTGGAGCTCACCAATGATATTTGACAACTCGTGGTCTTGAAGTTGGTGAGAGCCAAAACTCTCAAAGGCAGCAGGGAAATCCAACATCACAGTCCCACACAACGGTGCTTGAGAATCAACAGGATCGCTGGGTAGATGATACATTCTAGAAAGAGCATCGGCGACGACGTTTTGTGTGCCGCGAATGTGCTGCACCCTGAATTTAAAGGCCGCAATTTTGACAACCCAGCGACCAATCTTCCCGAGTTGTCGAGGATGGGCCAATAGCCAGGAAAGAGCCTGATTGTCAGTTTCCAGCAGAAATTCGGAATGCTCTAGGATCCTCCGGAACTTATCCATGCCGAAAACGACCGCCAGACACTCCAGCTCATAAATAGAAGATTTCTTTTCCTGAAGGGTCAAAGTCCTAGATGCAAAAGCTATAGGTTGCCGAGCGCCGTCGAATTCTTGAGAAAGCACAGCTCCTACAGCACAGGATGAGGAGTCAGTCTGCAAGATGAAGGGCCTACTAAAGTCCGGTATTCGCAGCACAGGAGGTTGGATAATGGCCTCCCTAAGCAGTTGAAAAGCACGGTCTTGATCTTCACCCCAAACGAACTTTGCGTCTTTCCTTCTTAAGGCGTTCAGAGGGGCGGCCACCTCGGCAAAGTCAGGAATAAACCTACGGTAGAAATCAACCATGCCGATGAATCTGGCAACACCCTTGGCATCCTTCGGAGGAGGAAAATCCCGAGTGCCTTGGGTCCTGGCAGGGTCTATAGATACACCCCTAGACGACACGAGGTGACCGAGAAACGATATTTCAGACTTGGCGTAAGACACCTTCTCCGGATTGACTGTAAGGCCAGCCCTACCCAACCTAACCAAGACCTCCTCAAGATGTTTAACGTGTTCCGTGAAAGACTCACTGTAGACCAGAAGATCATCAAGATAATTAAAGACATACCTGAACTTAACATCGTGGAAGATGGAGTCAAGCAACCTAGTTAACGTTTGGGCCCCCACAGCTAGCCCCATAGGTACAGATCGGTACTGATACAAATTCCACGGAACACAGAAGGCCGTCAGAGGACGTGATTCCTTCTTCAACGGAATCTGATGATAGGCTTGGTTCAAATCAAATATAGTGAACAATGTGGCCTTACCGAACCAATCAAAAGCAGAATGGAGGTCGGGGAGAGGCACTGAGTCTATTTCAATTTTGGCATTAAGTTTTCTTAGGTCAACCACCATACGATGTTTTCCATTAGGCTTTGGAACCAAGAACTCTGGACTGGCATACGATGAGTTTGAGGGCTCAATAACTCCTTGATCCAATAGATCCTTGATGATACCACGCATAACCTCTATCTTTGGAGGAGCCAACTTGTATGGGTGGGAGCGTACTGGCTGAGTGTCAGTCAGACGAATTTCATATTCAATAAGATGGGTAGAACCGAGCTTGGGTGTGAGGACATCCGGAAATCTTGAGCAAAGCTCACGGAGAACCCCAGCTTGCTCCTCATCCAAGTGACCGAACGGGTCCCCAGGGACAGAACCTTCCTCACACTCCACCTCACCAACCTGCGGTGTCGATTTGAAATTATCAGAAAAGGGGACTGACACTCGCCGATTGAATTTGAAATAAGACCGGCCCGCCTGAAGATCCAGCACCAAACCAGTCTTTTGAATAAAATCCGCCCCCAAAATACAATCCATACTCAGGTCCTGGGCCACAAGGAAGCTCCACACCCATGAAAAACATTCAACCTTAAACTTGATTGAAGCCTTCTTCGAAATTGGAAGAGGGGAATTAGAAGCAGTCCAGCAAGTTAAAGAAGACTCCTCGGTGTGCTTCACCAAACCTAAACTTGAAATGGCTTCAAAAAGACGGGAAGAGATGAGGCTACAGGCTGACCCGGAATCAACTAGGGCCTTATGCACTGAGTCTCCCACTAAGATATTGATATAAGGGCACACCGAAGATGCTGTCCTAAGCCGTAGGTTTCCCTTTTCTGCTAGGCTCATAGTGTCCAAAATATTAATCAAATTTTTCGCAAAGGTACTATTTTTTTTAAATTCTTTCTTAGACCTCGGGGGAACTTCAGATAAAACCCCCCTTTGATCTAGTTTTTTGGACCAGTGCGATATCTCCTAGGACACTCCCGACGAGTATGACCTCGTTCACCACAGGCATAGTAGATGGGTAGACGAAGCCCACCAGAGTGATGTGGCCCATCCACGGGATTCTGTACGGCCGTGACAGCCCTGGAGGGCTGGATGGAACGATGATTGTTCCTCTCCGCCCTCTGCCGGTCAGCAAACTGCACGCTGCGCGAAGCAATGCACAGACGGTCCAGTTCAGAAAAGGTGGAAGGGCGACCAGCAAAAACTAGACGGGACCTCTCTTCAGGATTGAGACCCTCAAGAATGGTGGTGACCACAGTACTTTCGGGGATATCGAGCCTTAACACCCTATCAGTGTCCCTCACCTCGGCCACAAACTTTGCCAAACTCTCTCCGTTGCCCTGAGGCCTAAAGAATTTCTCCACACGGAGACGTTCCCTCAACGGACCAGGAACAAAGAAATCCAATGCCTCCCTATGAAAATCATCCAGGGTACCACCCCTCTGGAGAACTCGAACCAGACAGTCACCCAAAGGTGGCCTACAAAACGGAGAGATGACATGCAGGAAGCTCGCTCCCTGAAGACCAGGCAAGTCATGCAGTCGCAGGATATCAGATAGAAACCGCAGCAAAGCTTCAGTATCCAGACCATCCACCGTTGGTAGTCGCTGCAGCAACGGGGTAAGTGGGTTTGGGAGCTTGTGATACTGAACAAAGGATCCCGTCATCACAGCTCCCAGTCCTCCAGATCCAGCAGGCAGGGTCCCGTCCACACCAGACACCCCCGACGCCACGCCCACATCAAAGTCTGCAACAACTGACCCAGGGATCCGGCATTCACCCTTAACAGCCGCAGCAGAGTCAACCGCAGACAAGGTTTTTCAGGAGCCTTTGCTCCCTCGTCCCTCTCGAGTACAGTCAGCAGGCTGTCCACCAAGGTGATGCGTTCCTCCAACCACTCCCTATCACCAGAACTGGTAAGCTTGGATCTAAGTAGCGACAGCCTCATATGTAGATGGGTAAGCCGGGACAAATACCTAGCCCTCTCTCGGCCAGTAGGCGGCGACTCCAACCAGTCCTCCTGACTATTTTCAAAAGTCTCCAACTTAGCCTCCAAAATAGGCCTCTGCTTCTGGAACGCCAAATCCCTAGGCCAGGTAGTGTCCAGGTCCATGTTATCCCGCAGTTGCTTCCGCATGGACTCGCAGTCGGAACCCGGAGTAAGCCCACGAGCCAACAACTCAAAATGGAGATCCTCCTTCAACAAATATTCAGGCACCAGAGAGACAGGCATGATAAATAAATAAAGACACAGACTAACAAGCAACACACTGACTCGAAGTCAACAACTAACAAATCAAAATTAGTAAGGCGAGAAGAGAATAACTTAGTGAGACAACACACTCAGCAGGGTCAACCTAGTCAAGGTCAACCAGCTGACCTCAACCAATCAGTCCAACCAGGCAGAAAATCAATACTCTGACGGAGTGACTCCCCCACCGACTGACAAGAGTGGCCGAGGGGGGAAAAATAATAGACAAAAATAAATTGTCCAAACTGAGCCCCGGCTCAATCCCAGTGTAAGAATAATGGATCTTCACAAGTGAATGTTGATGTGCAACAAATTAAACCTATTAAAAGCAAGTTTGTTATAATTGTTAGCTGAATTGCTTAATAGTAACCTTTAAACGGTTAGTTTATCCAAATTTAAATAAAAAAACTAGAACTTATATATATATATATGTGTGTGTGTGTGTGTGTGTGTGTGTGTGTGTGTGTGTGTGTGTGTGTGTGTGTGTGTGTGTGTGTGTGTGTGTGTGTGTGTGTGTGTGTGTGTGTGTGTGTGTGTGTGTGTGTGTGTGTGTAAGCGAGTAATTCACGTTTAAGCCGTTGGTACTACGGTTAAGTGTTAGAGACGGTCAAATAAGACATCTTTACTTTACGTTTACTTATAAATAAATAAATAAATATATATATATATATATATATATATATATATATATATATATATATATATATATATATATATATATATGTGTGTGTGTGTGTAGGCTATATGTATATATATATATTAAAGTAAACATTTATATTATCTCAGAGCCTTCTGAAAGCAAATGGGATATATTTGTATAACATTGCATTAGCTTTAGTCGTAGAAAGTCCAAGAATTATCTTTATTGAAAGTGTGGTGGAAGTTTGTCTTTAGATTTTCATAGTTACTGTTAACATTGTTATCTTATCGGCTGAGTTACAGTTCCAAATGTGATTATATACTAGTTACCAATCACTTATGAGTCATTCGACGTGTTTAAGTTTCAGGTAAGAGATTGCTATTAAGGGCATCGATATAAGGCAAGGTGATCAGGTGCCGTAGATACTCTTATTCGTTGTTGTTGGTATTAATTTCAGGACCACACCATTGCAAGGTCCCATTTTTTTGTTGCATTTTTGTTGAACAGTTAAATGCGTTATTATTTTATCGTTTAATTTTATGAACTGGAAGAAAGAATGCGGTATTTCCCGTGGCTGTAATAAAACTCGCAGGGACAGCTTGTCACTGGGGGCGCTAATAAGGATTGCAGCCGCCACCTAGAGCGTCAATCGAGGTCATCGACTAGTATATGGACCTGCGAGGGCCTGTCAAGGAGTGATAAGGACGACTTTGAGGTGTACGCTAGGGTGGAACGTAGGTATAGGGCAAAAAATCATTTTCTGTTTTATACATTCTAATAGTAAAAAATTGTCTTTTTATGTGAGAAGTAATTCTACAAAATTTTTATTTTGCTAGAAACACGTCTTGAGGTGCCGCAAAAGCCTTGAAAATACTTTTTGTCTATAAATTTAAAAATTTTCAACAATTTTTTTATTTTTTTTTTTTTGGATGGCATTTTATGTTTACTATTTCAATTTCATGAAAATTAAGCCTTAAATCATGAAAAAATTAATTTGCTGCCATCATCATTTTATAGGCCCACTTAGTGGGTATAAAACTTGAAAAAAAGTTTTTTTTAATGTACTTTTTTGGCTTTGCTGTAGTAAGATATTAGTAGATATAATATTGTGATGATGTGTCCTTGCCTAACATTTTTTAATACTTTCTCCTTTTGCTTTTATAGTACAGTGATAATATTGAGCCAAATGAAAGAATAGGAACCTTTGCAATAAAGTCACATTTTATTCTTTAAACACACTTATATTCATAAAATACAAATAATAGAAAAATGAAACATTGTAACAAAGCGAAATCAATATTCAATGTTCTCAATTATACATTTTAGTTCAAATGTCTCTTTGTTTCAAATGTTGGCATCATCTTGTGTGAAGCAATTCTGGCTTTGACAAATCCATTTCTTTCTTCAAAACCGCAAACACAGAGTGATGACTCTCTTACAAGCTTGATTAGTCATTCCACTGTTTTTGTATGGCAGGTAAAACATAGAAAATCAATAGAATTCATCAGGCCATCTTCTCGTGACTCACTTATGTACTTGGCTAAGTCCTCATCAGTCACGTGATTTCTCATAGGTGGTTCTGTGATTCGGTTACGTCAGCCCAGTTGATAATGCCGATGTATCTTCAGCTTTAAAATTTAGATTAGGTATCACAAACTTCCGTACCTCATTTTTCTGTTCTGACCTTGCCTTCAAAAGTCGTTGGAGGCCTAATGTGTTTTCTCTCCTCACTTAACATGCAGAGCGACATGTTTTCAGGGTGAGCGTAGTAGCCGTTTCTTGGAATAACGGTTAGATTATTATTTTAAGATGCTCGTCGGAAAGATAACTTAACAACGAAATCAGTCCCCATAAGTGTTTGGCTCCATTTACACAATAAGGCTTCAGCTTAAGGTGACAGCAAATTGGAGAGTACACCTTAATTACATAATCTGTTAAAGTTTTCAGGTTTTCTGAAGGGTTCTCTGTTCCAACATACAACCGGAGAATGGGTCTAGCCAACGTCAGCCATTGTGAATGTGCTAACTTTCCTGGTTTCTTCATAGCTTGATCAGGGAGGCAGATTCCACTTGAGATTGATTTACAAATTTCAATTAAATACTTTTGATCGGTATTTAGATCTTGTTTCACTCCTAAATCAGGAAAATTGTCCTCTATTAATTAGTACGTAATTACTGGAAGCTCATGACATTTTTAAAGTAGTTTGCCTAATACTCCTCAGAACTGATTAGGTTCCTTTTTTCCATCTAATGGACAAAATAATTGACACATGGCAACTAGTTGCAATGAAACAAACATATTAGCCACTGCAAAGACTTATGAATATTCTTTTCAAATAGAGCGGTAACACCATTATTAGCTCCAATGTTTATAGCAGTGCCATAACATCCAATTGTAGTTAAATTTTTCCAGTTCAAATAACAGTTACTATTAAAATACTCAAAAATACTTTATTTGATACCTTCACCTGTACCGGAGCGTGCGCTAGAAATAAAGAATCAGGTTCTTCAACTAACGAAACGTGTTCTTCAACGACAGTCTTTCTGAAAATTTGTTCCTAGTTTTCTCTTTAACAATTGTTTTATACATTCTGCCACAAAAAACAACCTTTTTTTCTCCCAATTTTATTGTTACCACTGCCTTTTATCGATTATTGGCTCTAGTTCTTTGAATTTTCATTCTGTCAATGACGTTACTTTTGTACTCCTCAGAAATACAATATTTAAGAACCTCACTTTCTATAGCTGCTGCAATCCTGTCTTAAACCCCAGTTTTTACCCAGATAGAAGCTACTGTCGGTAGTTGTACTATATCTTTTGTTAGGGCCTGAGAAGAGGTGGAAGGCTTTTCATCATCACTTGATTCTGCTTAAAACTCATCTTCTATATCATAATCTTTATTCTGAAGAACATCAATTCAAATCATATTATCAGATTCTACTACATCTTAGTCACCTATAACTGGCTTTTTAAGCATAAATGGTAAAATACAACAATATTATTTACAGATACAAATGTATTGAAATTCGATAGATTTCACACAAAAATCACAATTTCTAACCCTTTGAGGCACCTCTTACCTTACTCCAATCATGTTTAAACTTTAAAATTGATTAAATAATAGTAAAAGGACATTTTTGTCACTATTATATATTGAAATAAAAAAATTTATTTTTTCGTTCCACCCTAAAGTACGCTTCGACGAAGAGATACGATCTACTACTAAGTGGACTTCAATTATTTCGATTGGTAATACATTTACTCAGTTGAAATAAATAAAAACTTCACTGCTTGTAGAATAAAATTATAAATACACTTTTTATATTATGAATTGCTTGGCTTGCTAAATTTTGGGTAAATTGTAGTTAGCTTGTTTTGCACTGCGCAAGGTTTTTCATGCACATTTTGTCTAAACTGGCACCGGCTTATTATTAAGTATTTTGTTAAAAATTTAATCATCTTCACCAATAGTAACGTTTTGCCGAATATTTAAAAACCAGTTTTATCATAACTTTAAATCACGAATAAATTACATTGTTTTCGATTAAATAAACCTTTTATTTTATTATTAGGCTCTTGGAATGCTGTGAAAATCGGTCCTGTCCTGTATTTAGGTTTTCCTAAATTCTGCTCTAATAAAAGCGGGTCTTAAAATACGGGAAAGTTTTACTTCCCTCAGCGATAACTTTAAAGAGTGGTTGATAAGTCGTTATAACCGATTTCAAGATATCTACTTCGTTATTGAAATTCGTCTCCTCCTCATTATTCCTGATTACGTCCAAATAAGATTTTAAAACGCAACCAGACGAATGGTCTTTTAAGGTATTGGCGATGATTAAACCGTGGTTATAACCGCGATAACAAATCTTTTGAGATCTGCCGACTTTCTGAGACAGCACTTTAAAATCGAAATACGAAATTTCTAAGGATCCCTGAGAAATACCCAGTTCGCTGCAATTATCCGCGTAGGCTACAAAATTAGTAACATTTAGAACCCCACTAAAAACAAACGTTACACCATGCCTATCGAGCAGATGTGATTTAATAGATCCACGATTACATTCATTTTCTAACCATGTATGTCTTCTAACTCATATTATCAAGATTATGGTCTTTCCATAAAGAAGCCCTTAAAGTTAAAAAACCACACCTGGTAGTTATACAACATTTCAACAACTTTGGCAGAGGGCTTATTTTTCTGGCAGTCAAAATATATGACTATACTGTGATCATCACAAACCATATGTGATAATGTTTTTTAATTATTTTTCTAATAAACACTGAACATAAAATCCCCTGGCACGTTCTTGGCAGTAGCGGTACAAAATTGTATTTATGTTTAACACATGATGGCAAATAAGATCAGGTTTTTCATCACCGTGATCAATGGGATTCGTGGAAGTTTCATTTTAAAATGTGCCTTTTTATATCTTGCTTGTTTTTCTCATCTTTTTCATAAAATATTTTCCACCCATTTTTCAGTAAATACTTCATGTAACTGTTGTGAAGTTTGCGCGACTGTTGTCTGATATATGTAAAATGTTTATAAATATGCTATTTAAATGCACAAACTACAATTTTCTCTATGCTCTCTTTTTAATGAATAGGTTATTATAATAGATATTTTACGTTTTCTGTCAATGGTATTTGTAGTTACCGTAGCAGAACTTTTTTAAACTAAATACTGCAATAAAACTTATACAACAAAGAAAAATAAATATGACACATACCATATTGATAATGGCTGATGCGTTACATTTACCTCGGTTGCGTGTCAGTTCAAACTCAACATCTAAATTACTATTCAGGCTATGAATGTAATATGTACGTTGTCAGCTTACCTAGATAGTTTTGCTAGGATTTCTTTTGTAATTGTCTTTCGTTTATTTTCTTTCTCGCACTACTTCTTGAACAGTAGATGTATAATCTCTCATTGTTCATAACATAAACTACTTCAACTAAACAATGCAAAGAACAAAACCACGAGAGCAATAACACAACAGATCTATTTCATATATAACAGAACAATGTTGATTAAACAGTGTAACCTGTCACATAAGGCACAAATAAAATATCCCACACGAATAACACATACATTTACAGAATATACATAAATTTCAACATAGTAAATCTTGAAGATACTAAGTTTTGCCACCTTTGTAAAAGTTTATTGTTTTATAATAGATGTAGCATTTTAGATATTGTGTTATTTCGGTATATGGCTTTACCACATGATCCAGTTTGTGAACTAAGGGATGTGAAAAATTTTTAGACTCATATTTTCGTATAAATGCCCCACATATAGAGATTTTCTAATATTAAATAATTCTCTATGGATTCACTTGTAAGTATCATTATAAGCAATATGTCCAGTTCTTCTGGCAGGGTGGAGCTAAAGATATTTACGTCTGTTTAACTGTTTTGACCTTAAGATACTTGAGATGTTAAAAGGTTTTTGAACATTAGATGTAACTACGAGAAAAAGTGTTAAGTACTCTCCTGTACATCAGTTTACTCAAGTTTAGCAAGAATGTGATGTATAAATAGAGAATTTGAATTTCTTCTTGCCATTATACATGTAATGGAAAATGATATCACTGTAATATATCTTCGGGTTTCTTGGTGTACATACGAAATTGATATTATGATAATGTATTCTGTTCAAGCAATGTAGGTTATAGATTGATCTTGGTATATTAACCTAAATGTGTTTGTTTTACACCATTTGACATGAAAAATTATTTTCAGTATAGTTAGTCGTGAAATAGCCTATAGGCCTTGTCTTAAAATAGCTTTTAGAGAAAATTTTCCAGATTCTTTTAATTTTAAACAATAATGCCATTTATCATTATTTTTTAAATTATATAAGAGTATTAGATCTGGAGAATAACTATAATCAAATATAACCACTATTATTCAATGATGATACAAAGTATTATTTATTATATAACAAAATAAAGAAAATTATTTATTTAGCAGTTTTAGCACAGGAGTTCTGTTTCCTCACATTTGAGCAATTATGGCTGTGAATATCTTTAGTATTTGAAAATGTAAAATTAAATATTTAGTCAAAACCCTCGTCAATATTTGTTTATGAGTGCATTCATTTATGTACCTGAACTTAAACATATTTCAGAAGTGTAATAAGTTCACATAGTAAGTTTTTAATACGGTATATAAATTAAGATAATTTGGATTTAAATGTTAGGGAAGTTATCTCTAACTATTCTACAGCAAAATAGTAAATCCTCAGACTAAAAACTTAAGTCATTCTGAATGTGAGACAAAAGTTATATCCTTATGAATAATACGACTTCATGTAAGCTAGTTGAATGTATTATGTCAATAAATGGGTAAGTTGATTTAAAAGGGCATAAATAGACGTCAATAAATTTACGTTTGCCTAATGTTGTAAATTTGGATCGAGTGCCTAGCGTTCAACACAGATATATACTTAACTTAAGCAATCCCAGTAGTGCCATCAAAAACTGGACATAAGCCTAATGAACAAATCTAAAGACCAAACTTCAAGCTTGGCCTAACTTTAAAAACCCCTGATTTTGACAACACCTATATTTAGATTTTTTAATGGCAGAATGTAACTTCTGGCCAGAACCACCAAACTATACCAAAAGACTTACACTGATCAATGCTTTATTAGTCAGACTTTTATAACTATTCTTGTAGCAATATTTCCATAACCGTGAATACAACACGAAAACATTTAATTTGCACAAAGCAATAACCAGAAACAGAAGTGGATTAAAGTAGTTCTATTTTGCAAATTTTTGTATAACTTTACATAAATATCAAATGCAACTGTCAGAGGTATGGGTGCATAAATTTAAAAGCAATTTTGAAGAAAACGTATACACTTTTAATGTAAAAGATTTAGTTAAAACTTGGTTAAATCAGTTTCTTCATGACGAGTTTCATTTCATTTGAATTTTACATATTTTTAATTCAAGTTGGCCAAATCAACTGGAAGCTCCAGTTCATATGTACATTGATATTCAGTTTCATGATGAGTTATCATGGTATGTACTGAAAGATGAGATAGGGTTTTAGTATCACAATTAACCGTGATTTAAGTATCGTAATTTGGAAAATTAGATGATTTATTACGCTACATTTATGTTAGTAAATATTACATATATAAAATTAAACATATACTTATATATATAATATGTGTATGATTTACATGTATATTAAGTTAATTATGAACAATTATTTTTTTTAATTCCATCAAACATAAACATATAAATGTTTGAGTTTTATACTGAAGAAGCTTCTGGTCAACTTTAATAAATTTTAAAGAATTTATGAAAAAATATAGCTGGTGCAACTTGCATACCCCAAATATGAAATCAGGGTATGTGTATATTGGGGTGCATATCTTGTATGTTCTCCTGGCGGAGAATATACACAAATTAAGAATAGATCGATAAATTAGGTAGGTAAGTTAGTCTGTGACACCCTTTAATTTTGTTACCAACAATTTAAGGCGAGGCCAATACCCCTTGCCCATTCTATGGGAGGTGGTGGCTATAATGTGGGCTGTGGGAAATGCAAAGCCCTTCACAGTCTGGCGAATTAATGATACTATCAAGTAATAATAACCAAATACAATAATAATTTAAGCATAATTTCAATTCACATGTTTAACTTTTTCAGCAATTCACATTTAGGAATTTAACTTTAATGTGACATAGTAGAAGTTAACTGTTATCTTAACATGAAGCGCCTGGCCAGGAACAGAGTACATCTGAGCAAGGCAGGTGTCTCTCACTTGTAGTCACTGCTAGTTGACGTCATCTCAATGGCGATTCCAGAGTTGGGCTGTAAATTAGTTTCCGCCAACTCTCAGTGTCCTAGTACTATGCCTGAGTCCGGTTTGGGTTTCGAGCGTGAGGACACTGACTGTACTGGTCCCTAAAATCTATCTGCCCCCCTTGCCCCTCGGAAACTATCTGGTTGTGGGGGGAGAGGAGTTAGAATGCTAAAAATTGCTCTTCTTAACATAAGGGTTTGATGAAATTAAATTTATGCTTCTGGAGTAACATTAATATGGCTTCAAACGAACATCCTTTCTGAATATTATAAAATAGCATTGTATAAAATAATAAGATCAGATCTCCAGGACACCAGGTCTGACAGAATTCGTGGAGGAGTTGCTCTGTAAGTGAAGAAGTGATTTGCGTGTGTGCAATATTTCTATGCTGATGATGTTAATCCTCGTGTTGAACATGTATGAGCATGAACGTTGAGCATCTGACCTATGAAGTTGTATAAAACATTGTACAGTCCATCTATATGCAGACAAATGTCAGTTACATATTGCATATACAATTTAAAATGTGAAACGTGTTGTTGCTGGTATCAATTCCGATTTAGGCAAGATCATGACACGGCAAGCGTTTATTTCTGCACAAATCTTTAAAACCATACGTACAGTCCTTCAACCAGCGTGGAGTGCAGGTGATAAATGAACGCCAAGCCCTGGTGGGTTGTAACATGATTCAAACGCTGATCTGTTGTGCTTGACAAAGAGCTAGCATTGTCAGACCACGTCATCCACGCCATTCAGGAATCCCTAGGAAGGATAAGGGGAACCTACTGGGTTACAGCAATCTAAGGCTGTTACTTTGTTAGTTTTTTTATTACTGTTATCCAGCATATGGGAACAGCCTCTCAAGGGAGGATACAGGAATGATTGCAAAGTTGCACACCACTGCATTAAGGTTAATTACAGCCACTCATGCTTTGACCACATGTCCTCCTATCATATTTTGCAGGGTGCTGACGTGCTGCATGGTCCACAATGTCTTATCTGTAAAGGATCTGCATTACCGGAGTAAGAGCACACACTCACACACCAATAAATACCTTATATTTAGTGTAGATTTTAGACTATTTTTTATTGATGTTATGGTAATTCTTATTGTTAAGTTTAGTTTTGCTGCTTGATATTTACTTTGATATGTTATTAAACTTACTTACAGTATATCTCTCTTAAACAAAATGGCCTTTCTATGTAAGTATACCTACTCGTCAGAGCTCGACTTCTTATTTATATATTTCTGTCAAACTGTGTATATTGTAAAATACATAAATAAGAGACTTCTTTCCCTGGAAGAGGTTGCTGAATGATGTGTCCGTCAGTGTGGAAGGCTGCAATTCCCCATAATTGGGCTAGAGACTGGCCTGGAAATTCTATGCTACTTTCAGCCTACCATTTATAATGGTCATCCCGAAGGCATTAAAGTGTTGAAGCCTGTAAAATTGTTAAAGTCGAATTAAAACAAATGATAAGCGATTGTAGTAGTTTTTTTAACTTATTTAGCCTTTTAAATAGTTTATTAGTTTTAATTTGGTTATTATTTAATATTCGTTTTAAAGTCACTTGTAACTATTGTAATTTATCACGCGAGTTGTTCGGAAATAAATGTTGTAAAAAAACTGTTAAAAGGCAATTCTATTTTAATTATTTATTTTATCTTCAACAAAACTGTAACAATAAATTTATTTTTTATAATAAAAATTAAATTAAAAGTAGTAAATGGTTGTAAAATAATAAAATAACATTTTTCTAATCAAGGATAAATATAATATATGCTTTGGCATCCAGCATGACATAACTTCATTTGGGATAAGCATGTCTCTTATGGATTGTAGATATATATCTGAAATATCAGATATACACACCCCAGTGTCTAACGATCTATGTATATATTTGTAGATAACTGTGTAAGTTGCCATTAAATGGAATATTTAAAACATTTATATGGTTAGTTTTTACTTTCTGTCACTATTTGGACAATATCCTGATATTGCAGCATTAAATATTTGTGGACTGAACAACACTAGGTACTGTGTACTATGTCCATTTAGAAAACTCTAGAAACTCATTTGTTTTATTAATTAGTAAATAGGGCTAATAGTTAATATCCGTAACGTCAACACATGATAAACCTTTGGATTTTGTTGCATAACTATGTAAAAAGATTTCGGTTTATATCTCCATTAGATTATTACGAAGATATTATGTTATCTTGTATTTGTTAATTATATTACGTAACATCCATTACTTTATAGCAGTTAATTTATTCCGTCATATGAACAAATTATTGTTTATACTGTAATGGTTGATATTATAATATTTTAGGATAAAGCGTTTTATTTTTTAAATGCAAAACAAGTAATTTTATTTCCAGTGAGTAACAATATATGAGATATAACATCAAATTGTTTGGAATATACAAACCCAAAAACATAAGTTTCTTTGACTTATTTAAATATTTTCGTCATAAATGACTCGTAGCTGACAACTACCAATTGTGTATTCACATAACCTTACATGTTATCAATTGTTGTGATAAATACTTGGGGCTTTGTTACAAGTGTCGCTGTGGTGTTAGAAATATTGCATGATAATAGGTAAATTTACAGACTGTTGCGGTAGAAGATAATGGTCCAATCCAACTTCCGAGATTATTGGCATTCTAGGTGAAGATGGGAATAACAAATCGTTATAGTTATATAACGTGCTGTTAAAAGTATTAACTTTCATTTGAATTTATACCAATAATAACAATACAATTACCGCATACTATTTATTCGGTATTTATACCCTAATCAATTCCTAAAATCTGGTTTAACCCTATACATCATGATAATGTAAAAATTTCGAGATTCGGTGAGTTAATATTTTTGAGGCTTAAACCAATCTAATTCGTTAATTTTAAAGAGAAGAACTATACTAGTTTCCATTTTACTGAGCAGGTCTTTATATTTACTAAAAAATGTGTTTGTTTTATTTGTACATTTAACAATGTATTTGAGTGAAATATTACGTTAATCTGATATAATACATTTATAATTGCTGAATTCGTTGACTATTGTAGAACCTAGTCTCTATTATAAATGATTTTTTAACTATTTTATTGGGCATCCTTAAAACGTATGTATCGATCGCTTCTCCAGATATAACCATGGACTTACCATTATAACACAAAGCCGTGAATTTTGAAGAGAGCCACATGCAGAGCTTGTCCAAATGTATAATATTCGAGCGATTACAAAATATATAATACATAGTCGATTAAGAATATTTTTACTCTTTCCGAAATATGAACTATGAAAAGGAGTGTAAATAACTTTGAGGTGCGCTGCTTACTATTTGTTAAGTTGTACAAATGGGCTTAGCTGCAACTTCTGTCACCAGGCACTGTGTTTTTTTTTATATTTACTTAATTCTGTATATATATAAAATAAAAATTAATTAAAAGCAAGTGAATTTTGTGTGTTTTAACTATACGATATCTGTTTTAAAGTGTTTATGTATCGTAAATTTACATGTAATTAATTTTTTTATCAATGTACGAGCTTTTAACAATGTAGTGTTGTTACGTATTCTGAAATTTTTCTATTAGAAGTATAAGATATGTACCATTTTTCTATACTAAATATAGCTTTAAAAAAACGCATGAAATAAGCAGAAGTAGTAAATGACGCAATATCTGAAACATCTATTCTAGATAGACAAAACGTTGTAAAGAAGTATGGCAAGGCTAACCACGGATCTACCGATGCACTACTTGCAGAGTTCCAGTAACATGGCAGTCAATGAGCCATGCGGTCTACTCCTGCGATGCTCTGTTTTTATCGAGAGCTTAAAATAGCCAGTATTATCAGATGATCGGTTTTTCCTGCTCTCATGTGATACAGGAATTCCTTGGAACATTTTACTAATAGTTAGTAATAATTAGAAAATTGGAGCCAGCACGTGGGTTGGAGAAGCTATGTTTAATGTAGACTAGGCAATTGCCAGTTAACCATAATATTGTAGTGTCATCCTATTCATTGATGGCGATATAATTGAGAAGTTAATTTTATTTCTTTATTTAACTGAAAACATTACATGCAACTACATTACAATAAGCATTCAATATTTGAAGACAGAAAATTACACAATAGCTATATGGACGGCAGCAGGCAACAACATTAATTAAACAAGAGTCCATCGTGCATGAGAGGTATCCCAGTAAAAAAAGACACAGCGTATACAAAAAATTACAATACTATAAGTAATATTAATAGCAATAATCATAATAAGAGAAATATATATATATATATATATATATATATATATATATATATATACTCAAATATATGTACAGTAAAAACCAAGAACCAATAACATAATCTATAAGCATTAACAAAGAGATAGTGGAATATTCCATAATAATCAACAGTATTAATTTATTACCTAATACCTATTAGTCTTATCACCAGTATTCTCAAAAGAGTGTATGCCATAGTTATCAGCGTAGGGAGCTGTTCTCCTTGCCGCTGGTCAATTACGCAGCCATTATCATTATATAATACAACATTATATCAATTATACCACCCTTATCACGTATAGATATTTATTACTATAGCCTATACCTGTACATTATTTCATTAAATTTTATAGCTACATGTAGCACTGAATTAGTACAATCACTTAGCTCTTATTAGTGATTATTATGCGCTTTCAACAATACTAGAAAATTTCATATCTATTTAAATGTAACTTTAAAATGAACGATACAGAAAAATAACATTCGCTCACTTATTTGTGTCGATTTTATTAATACCAAGTTCTTTCACTACAGTTTTATGAAAAACTTGTCTACCACCTTTTCCGCAACGGCTTACAATCGACCAGATCATTTCTATTTCCCAAGTGAACATAGAAGATGATGCTTTCAGGATTATTAAAAAATATCCATTTTCGGTATAGAGTAATCTGACAAGAACCGCGCTTGTTCTGTACAAGAATAAGATCACACAATGATCTGTTCTTTTACCAACATTTGTGAATATACCGGCTTTAAAATGTTTTTAAATACTTCCCTACACCGTTAATTATAAATAAAAATGTTAATAGTTGGTTGTTGATTTAATAATGTACGGCAAGGGCAAATGAAGTAGAATTAAAACAAGAGTACTCATAATCAATTATTGGAGTGGAGTTGAATTACCATCAGCTTATAATATGTTTAACATGTTAATAATTATTGACCACGAGTATTATTTTAAAGTAACTAATCGGAATGAAGTGGAAAGGTGTGTTTAGATCATTCATACTGAAATATTTTAACATCGCTGATTAACCATGTACCATTAAATATGTGCTCTATAAATAATCGGTAATGAGCACTAAATAAGAGAGCACGCTACTAGGCTGCCGGCTACCCATGTGAGACTCTGCTTGTAACAGGTTGTTAAGATTTAGAACTATGTTATAAACAAATACTCATATTAAAACCTTTCGTCACTTTACAATTTAGCTTGACAATGCTTATAAACTGTACAAATAGAATAATCTGTTAATACTGATGATTTATAATTTATATTCAAAACTTTTCTAATTTGTAATTGAGAAAATTTATTTTGAAAATATTTCAAAACTTAAATTGGTTGAGCATAGTGGTTGCTAGATTTCTTTGGGGTGCACATCGGTTTTTAGGGATACGACTGATTTTGCCTAGGCATTTTTAAGTGTTATAAATTTGGTAGGCAAATTATTACACAATAAGATATTTATATTGTGTATCGGATTTTACATAGCAACTAAATATTGACAACGGCAACGTAAATACAATTTTAAATAGAGCGTTCAAATTCAAATTAGGCCATTGAGCGATTCCGGGAGGCGCGTTTATGTTTAGAAATTTTGAAAGTATATTTTATAATATAAAGTAGGTTATTTCCATATAAAGTGAAGTTAAAACTTTTCACTGAAAAAATTGACGGTATTTATTGGTTTCTTAAAGTTTAGAAAATAATTATATAGGCCTAAGGCCTGCAGCAGTTTCGCTGGCATCGAATACATATTATAATAAACCTGATGTTCTCTCAAATGTGTTACTTACCTTGTGTATAGGTTTTGTATTAGAAAATACATATTGCCTATTTAAAATACTTCATTTTCTAAGGTAAATTCTGTCATACTGCGATCGGGACTGAAAACACTCGCAGGAGTATTTTAGTATCGTTTAAAAACTTAATGCATATATTAAGCAAATCCATATATGTTGCTAATATGTGCATATCCTTTTCCTTGTCGATATCGGTGACATGCATTTGAACCTGATATTTGGTATTTCTAATTAATAAATTACTTACGTTGTATATCAGATTGCATTGGGTAAAAGTGGAATCAGGAATTGTATTCATAGATTAGTATGAGCTGCATATCGATTTCTCGTATAAGTTGTGTTGAATTGTTTTCAATAGAATATATTTGAAATAAAATAGAGTAGTCGTTATGGTTAATGAAATAATACAAAAAATGCGGCAGTACAAACTTGAATTGGATCTATTGATAAGTTGGTAAGTTTGAGAAACAAAAATTATAAATTCTTGTAAATTTTTTTACATAACAATTTAAATCAAGATTTACAACATAATGATTTTCCCTGAATGTTTGTATTGGTTTTTTGTAGATTTTTTAGGTTCGTACCAATATTTGTGACGTACATCAAGTTAGAATAAACTAGACATTTCATATAAAATATGGCTTGGCTTTAAATAATATTATTTCACTAGGCCAAGCCGTTCGAGTTATAAATACGGAATTCGCTTACAAATTTCAAAATCCTTAACTATCGTAAAACATTGAAATTTGAATCGGACCTTGCACCAAAAGATCGGTGGGCAAAAGATGTTTCTGGGAGGTTAATATTGGTTTTTATAGGTCCATACCAATAAACCCAGATTAACCCGTTATAATTAGATTTTTTTAAGTATAAATCGTTAGTTCCCGTTATTTGTAATGAGAAATTGATTATATCAGTAGTATTAACTATTTTACAGGCTTCATTTGATGGGTAAGCCAAGTTCACAGTATGAAAAATACCTAGCCTACCCATATTAAATAAATATAAGCACGTTCTCGGAATATTTATTGTTAGTTTTTCGTTAGTTACTGTTATTTCTCACAAAAACTTGGTTAGTTCAGAGATAATAACAACTTTACAGCCTTAATTCAATTTGGGTAGGCCAACTTCACAACACGAAAAGTAGCCTACCCAAATTAAGTCTATATAGTTTGATTTTCTAATTATTCATCGTTAGTTCCTCGTTAGTTCCTCGTTAGTTCCTGTTAGTTCTCAACTAAAATTCGTTAGTTCAGCGATATTAACAGCTTTACATCCCTAATCTAATGGGCACGCTAACTTAGATGGGTAGCCTACCCAGATGAAATCCATATAATTCAATTTTCTAAGCATACATCGTTAGTTCCTCGTTACTAAAAATTCCTTGTCACTGTTAGTTCTCACGAAAACTTTGTTAGTTCAGCGATAATAACAACTTTACAGCTATAATTCAATGGTTAAGCCAAATCCATACCACAAAAAGCAGCATATTCAAAATAAATCTTAATACTTAGATTTTAGTATTGTATATCAGTTCCTCGTTAGTTCCTGTTAGCTATCACGAAAAAAACATTAGTCCAGGAATATCGACCAGGAAATTAGTTTAGAACTTCAACAAACTAATTGAAAACCCTTTTCCAATACAATAAACCTATGTACGAGTTTATTATAAATGCGACTTTTTGAACTTGCCTTATGATGGAATCATTGATTCTGAAAGGCTTCGCCAGAATAAAAATGATATTTGAAAATGTGTATTAATTTATTAGTGATATTAAACATATTTGAATATTGGGTGTTTGATGTTGTACCGTTGGACGAAAATACATGAGGGTGGTGACTTCTGAGGTCGTAGTAATAAATACTAGAAATGCAAAGTTTACTTATAAGTTCATTTTAATTACGAAAACTTACAAGCACCACCTTTAGATGGTAAAGGAAAAGTATGTAATGCCACGTTGCTGCCAATTAGAACACAAGAACTAAAAACGAATATCTTCTAAGTGGGCCTAAAATATCCAATGTTCTCTGGAATTATGCCTACGATGTTCTACTTTATAAAACAATAAGATTTCACTTTACTTCGCAATATGTAGACTCACAACCCGGGTGTCGGCGTCATGGCACGAGACATTGAAGCTGTAGTCTAAGAACGGTTATTTCTAGAAGAGGGGTAGAAGTTGGGAAACTGGTAGCCATCTACTAAAACAACACGTGAGATACATCAGGTACGTGAACTCGCCTAAAACAAATTCGCGACGGTATTAGCCATTTAATGATACAAATTACTTATTATAACAATGTGTTCGCCATTAAGGACGACGCCACAACTTTTATCTATCCCAATCAAGCAAATAAAAGATCTTCAAGGGTACGTTACTTTACTATTTACAACTTTACTTTACGTTACCTTCATTTTTATACGTTTGGCATCAAAGGGCTAATTTAATAATACGAAGAGATAAATTTTACTTACGGACAAAGCGCGCGAGGTCTGATCAGTCACGTAGTTGGGCTGCTACAAAGGGTTAGAAGAAAATATTCATCCGCGTGCCAATTAGGTAGTTACTCCGCCGATAATTTAGTTCGGAACATTCGATAAAAATAATATTAAATATACTGGCTGACTAGGTTGTGAAATTTACATTATATTAAATTTAAATAACTAATTTACGGTACAATGTTCAATCACACAAATTCTGTTGGACAGCTCTAGGCGGAAAGTAGCATGTACATTACTTACGAATTAAAATAAAACATTGGTATATTTTTGCTCCAAAATACCTCCCACAAACACATCTTTTTTAAGCCTTTAGCTTCAAGCTATGCTGGCTTCGATGTAAAGTGGTTTTTTTTTATTACACTGATATTTGTGGCCCTCCCGGGATTTGAACCCGTGATTTCAAAGTTGAGCAGAAACTACAACCATTAGTCTACGGTAGAGGACGACGAATACGTTTAAAAGTAATTGTAATAAAATGTATTTACTAAAAAATAGGTAATGTTTAGACAGTTGATCGAGTTACAGAATGCAATGTTCCACGCTGTATACTAGTACTTTGCATGAATTCGCATGAATAAATATCAGCTGCCGGTGTGAGATGCATATAATAGAAATGACAAATAGTATCATCCCACTCTTATTAAATATGGCAGCAGTCACAAATTCAAAACAATTGTTTACACTGATTTTTACATAATGAACGTGTGCATGCAAGCATAGGCGTATCCATGGTGTGCGGGGGTGTGTTTGGGGGTTTTAAGCAATACTCAAGATATATTTGTTTAATCATTGCGTTAATAAAAACGTATCACAACGGTTAATGTATAACATGCATGTAATCATTGTTTCATACTTTTTAAACCAGCATACACCAATATATATATATATATATATATATATATATATATATATATATATTAATAGATTTGAATCACGAGAAAATTCACGATCACCCTACCATGGGAGTCATTGATTCGTATGTTATTACGGGGTTTTTACTAATGCAAACATTAAAATAATTGTTCACATTAGGTTTTTATGACAGATGATTAATAGTAGGCAGTCAAGTAGAATGCTGAAAGTACTTCAGTTCTTGTAAACTTGGTTTCTGTATATTTCCGAACTAAAATTGTAAGTTGTGTTTGTTCCGTGTTACCTGGAATGCAACTATTATATACTCATGGAAATTCTTCATTAACCATTATTTAAGTGCTTGGTAAGACGTTGGTGGTACACTGACAGGATTTCATGATATGCTTAAAAATACATAGTTATTTCAATATCAATACTCTACTACATGAACTCTATGATTATGTGGATAACCAGCTCAGACGTTTCAGTGACTGAAAACTGACAAATTTCCTGATTAGTTGTATTGTGAACACCATTTGAAATTAAATTCTTAGCCTGTCACCTACTCAAAAATATGTCACAAATAAAATATTGATATGTATATAATTATAAACATTTTAACACTTTTTAAACTTTTTATTTTCATACTATGTATATTTCCAATTCTGGGAATTCATCTTCAGGTACTGAGTAATCAAGGTTCAGTAATCAAGATTTCTAGATTCCAGGCGTAAATTTCAGGATTCTTAGATTCAGACCGTTCTCATATTAATTAATCAATTCACTTCAGAATATTAAGGCCATATAAAATAACAGTTTTGACATATTCATACTATTCATAATATTCATTTATATTATTCTACTAATAATCTATATGTGGTTTACTGATTGACCACTAAGTAAAATCTTCATTACTGAGTACCTGAAGATGAAGTCTCAGAATTCGAAATGTAAATAGTATGAAAATAAAAAGTTTTAAAAGTTTTTAAAGGTTTATAATTATATACATATATAGCAAACACTTTTGAGGCTACATCTCTAATATAAAATATTGATATTGAGTCTTCACATGAAAACCGAAGATGTACAAATATACTCAACTTTCTTTACTGAAGTAGCTACATAATTCAGCTGCAATATTGAATTTGTTTTTACTTGTTGCACACTCGAAACAAAACTTATATTTTAAGGTATATCAGATCTTAATAAAGCTTTTACAGAAAAATGCCATGTAAACACCGCAAATATAACCTTAATCTTTTCAATAATTTCACACGGACAACAAAAAAACTCCTTTTTGGAGTTAATATGTTGGACTTATTATTTGGCGTTTGTGTCAAAATGGTCTTGAAACAAAGAGCACAAAAATATTTTATAACTAAGTTTTTTGTTTAAAATTTTACAATTAACCTCACATTATTGAATTTCTTTTAATATATCCCATTAGATTGTAGGCTGGAATTAATTAATATACTCATTTTTGGGGTAATTTGTAAATATTTATAGAATAGATCTTTGTTAGAATTTTGTCAAACAAATAAAACTGTACGGATGATTCATAAATTATGTTTTATTTGCTAATATTTATATTAATTTTTCATAATGAGGGAGGTAGGAGATACGTTGTTCATACATATTACAAAAGGTGTACTGTAATTAAATTTAACCTTTAAGTTTTGTGTTTTCTAGCGAAAAATTAATCATTTATAGACAATATTACTCGGCTATGCCCTGTTCAGTGAACTTTTGACAACATTATTGGAATATTTAGCATAAAACCTTTTGGATTTAAATACATTTTTAAGTCAAAGTTCTTTTAGCAAAAACCATGATCTCAAAATAATATAGACAACGACACTGTAGAGCTAAAGTAAAAATGTTCTCACTCAAACAGACCTCTTTTGTAGTCAAGTTGTCTCTAACGTCAAAAGGTTAAAGAGTGCTTTTTAAAAAGTCCTTTTTATTGACCTTTATTAAATCTTTTTTTTGAATATAAAGACGTGGTCTTTAGATTCCTGGTGTCAAATCTGTAACAGTATTATAATTCACACTCTGCACCAAGAGGGAGGTGAAATATAAATAAACTGAACATGTACACTTTCCAGTATAAACCAAAATGGAAAAATAATATTAAATGTATATTAGTGTATAAGTGAATAGGAATACATGAAGGTGATTTATAAAAAGGAAAATAATAAAAATAATATGACGTAACAATATGATTGTATCTTTATGAGAAACTTCTACCTACTTAGTCTGTGGCCTATATGTTTCCCATATTATAAATGCATAGTAATCGTACAATAGAAGGAATGGCTATGAAACAATGGAACGGCGATAAAGGAATGCCTGCACTGGAATGCCTTTCGTCTGGTCTAGAAGGAATGCACTTATCAGACTAAGCTGACTTCTTGCTCGTATGTGATTGTAAATGCGAGTCCATAGATATGTATCATTAATCTTGATTAAATAAAGTAGTTTACGTAACTTTAACTACCTGTTTATATAAAGAGACATATTTTAAATTTAGATTTACAAATATAGACATTTGTAATGAGATTATATTTTGTACATAAGTATATGCTAATAACTCATACATCGTACAATAATATGAAAAAAGAACAGCTCCGAATATGTGAATACATGATATTTTTCATTATTTTGAAACAACATTTCAATTATTAGGTAAACCCAATACGATACTGATTTAATTAATATATTCAGTGCCAATTATAGCGTCCAATATGTTTTTAATAACGCAATTATTAAATAATCAGAAAAAAATATATACAAACATACTTTAGAATATATGCAGATTTGTTAATTCAAAGATAATTTTAAAATACAAACTCTCAAGAAAGGATCCGTAAGATATATAATGATACGGAAAGAAGATTCTCTGAAAGCGGATTCAATGGAACAGTTATCGCAAAATAATCATATTAAGCAACGTCTAGCGTGGCTGCTGCTTAGATGGGTGACCGCTGAGCGAACCTGTCATTAAAACAGCCCACCTGTCCGTACTTTGGGGGTGGCCCGAAAGTCTTCAATTCTAAATTCAAAATAATTTATTTGTCATGGAATTTATTTAAGTACATGCATCAAGAATAGTCAGTAACGCTATACATCACCTTTAAGACATAGATGCCCAGATTAGTGTTGGTGGTGGATATTTAGCTTTAATTTCATCTGGTAAAATAAATTTTTTTACATGAAAAAAATTTATTTTTTATCAGTATATTAAAAATAATATAACTAATTAATATATTATTTTAATATCCCAGTTTTTATTAACGTGGGATGTTTAGTAAATAATTTACAATCCTTATGATTGGATAGTCGCAGGCCAATCAATGTCGTTAGTTTGAGGTAATTTAGGTTATCGAACGGGTATATAACACTTTTACTAATTTTTTCTGCTTTATACGTATTATTTGGTAGATTTTTCATCTATTTAGTGTCCAAAAAGTGGGGAAATGGTTATCAACTGATTATGTTTTATTTTTAAAGTGAATTTGTATTTTTTTAATGGAACATATTAACATAAAGTAGATGCTTAACTATTATTAAGGCAATATTTGAAGACATTACCAGTTCAAGCAGTATTTCGCTCAAGTAAATTGTACAATTTAAGTGTTATTAAAAGATTACTTGAAAAATAAACGTAATTGTCAACAATAAGACCAAATTAATAAATAAATATTTCAAAGTTTAAATGAAATAATTTTGGAAGGAATATGGTATAGTTCAAATTTTAACGTTAAATCTGAAACAGAAATTGAACACAGGACTTGAAGAAGCTTCGAACTTATTTTAAAACTAACGTTTTTACTTACACTCGCATAATAGGATAAGTCGGTTTATTTTGAATTATATTTAGAAATGATATGTTTTATTTCAGTTTTACAAGAAAATTTTATTTTAATTCAATTTTAAATTTTTCTTCCAGAAGTATTTAGTTGTAATTTAATTTATTTAAACCTTTTCAAGGAAAGGTTTAAAATAAATTAGTCTTTCAGAAATTATGGTCTCAAGGGACCATAATTTCTGAAAGACTTTTGGAAGACAAGCAGTAAAGTATCTGAAATATTGGAGCAAGATTATTTTATTGAATTCTAAATGAGATGCTGTTTAATAAGCTATCCTTTATATCATCACTAATAGTCAATATGAAATAATTTTTCAGTAGAAACAGAAGTGCGGATAAATCAGTCAAACAGTTTTCACCGAAATTTTTGTTGGTTTGATTTCAGGTTTACGGTACTGTATTCAGTTATTATTTATAAGTAGTATCATCGAGATCTTGAACTATTTCGATGGTAATATTTTCTGACCGTAATTATTACGAGATACAAAAATATTGTAGCCTATCCCTCCGTGAAAATCTCTCGCTATTTTGTACTACGCTAATCTGCTTGTTTAAGTTTGACTTTGATATCTGGTGGATGAAGAAATTGATATTTTGAAAATAAAGTATATAATAATATTTTGGACTGTGCCGGTTAATTTCTCGTAACTGCAGTATCCAGAGATTGCATGGCTAATGTAACTTATTAAAAATTAATTAAACATTTTTGAACAAAGTGAAAATGTTTTTGAGATTCGTGTACATAAATATAAATTTAAATATTGCATTATAAATAGACCTGCTATGAAGAGAGAAAGTATTGTATTGTATTGTTATAAGGAGGAGTTGAAAGTCAAATGGGAACAAGATAGTTACGTTAAGAAATACTTTAATACAAATATTTGGTTTTGAAATAAATGTAAGCGTTTCAATTCGAAGAATAAATCATACTGCAAAATTCACTGTTAGTAATTGTATGAATATGTGAAGCTATAACGGTTCTTGTGGATGAGGCAATTACTGATTAAAATAATTTGGACTGTCTATAATTAATTAAATAACTGTAATCTGACTACAGTTTAGAATAAATTATAGAAAAAAATATTGTAGCCTACCTACTTGAGCTTGATAGTCTCATTATACCCATAGAATTATTCAAACATTATTAAATTTTTTATATATTACAGTATAAGCACAAACCCAAACACAGCTTATAAATAATTCAATAATCTAAAGGGTTCTAAGTACATCAAATCATTATAGTTCTATTCATTTTAAACTACATATAATTTTCAATAACAGTCCATTGAGAAAGGTGTTATTCTTTGAAATATATTACACGGCAATTATTTCCTGCCTCGGTCACCAAACTTGTACATTGTCCATAATTTTACATTCTTTCTACGAGGTGTATTCCTCTACATTGTATACCCATTATAAGGAGGATGTACAATAAGATGATAAATCATAAATAATAACGGTGTCCGTAACTATAGCGTGACTAGGTGGTAGCAGCTGTTGCTAGGCACGGTTGTGTAATAAAACTAATTATTATGCATGCAGCCACGAAGTTGATAAGATCTTAGGCACGTACTCTTTGCATTTCTATAAGTAACATACATAAGTTATATAAATGCCTTTATCACACGAAGTATCACATAAATTACACAGTTTAGATAGTTTATGCTTTTTAGTATTCACTTTTAAACAGTTTTTATATAAGGCAAAATCCATTATTTAAATATTAAACAGTACGTGTCTTTGAATTTTTGTGTTGAAAGTAATTTAATATGTGTATGAAATAAAAGCCATTAGCTGCAGTGGCAGTATCATATTTTCCATTGAGGAATTTAAATTAGGAATGAATAAGTTGAAATATTAAACAACACAATATTGAGAAATATTATATAAATCTGTGCTTACTAGTATGAGGAGGTACTTTAAGATTGTAAACCGGATGCTCCGAAGGCCCTCTTTCTACTGAACAGTTGAAAGTTTTCCAAACCTCCTATAAAAAAGAAAAGATTCTTTAAGACGTTTCTAATGGATTTTAAATTTCCCTTTCTCATCTTTAATTACTGGTGGGATGAAGACATTTACATTTAGGTAATTTTAAATAGGATTCTCCCATCAATTGATCGAGGTCTAAACTTTCAAGGTCTTGATTGAAAAAATAGACAACTACTTATTAATGTTCAATTATTAAGGTAGACGTAGTATTGAGACCAACAGTATTACGCAATGATTTTTTTAAAAATATTTTATATAAATTCTTTACCTAAGTTAAGAATAATACATTTCTTTAATATTATTTCTTTCCTTTAACGTTATACAAAATAATACACGCCAAACTTCTTAAGTTATTTTACCATAGGAATTTCCCATATGACATAATATTTAGATGCGTAAAGTTACAAGGTATTCCATTTAAATGACAGATTTAAATATGATCAATTACATCTAATTTTCTTGTATTAATAAATATATCATAAAAAATATTTGGAACTTATAATTGATACTCACAGGTCAACAAATATTTATTTTACAGGTATAAATCTCCAACCTTAATTAAATATTTGTATAACGTCCTGCATAATTATATTTAAATGTTACATATTCAATTTTAAACTGTTGAATAAATGTAATAAATACAGTTTCAACAACTTTACTCTTCCATCGGACCTACTTTATTATGTTGGACATGCTATAATTAAACTTCCCTGTTGTCAGAACTTTTGAAGTCTGACCGATTAACTTTACAGTTTATAACTAGTGATTCAAAAAAAATGTGTTAACAAGTCACTTTACTTCTAATTAATATATTTTGTTATTTAGCATTTTATGCACAAAGTTTATATGTAATATATAATGTACATGTGTATGTATGTTCCTTTTTCCGTTTAAAATTAAAAGTTATTAATTATCTTTTTATTTGGGTTTACATTAATTATCGGGAATTAAAAATGTGAAAGATGTAAATCTAGTTTTTCATGGATTAGATGTAAGTGTCGACCCTGCAGCTGAAGAGCAATATCTAAAATGTGAGGTAAAGAAAGAACATTTATGTTCGTGTCTTAAACATCCTCCATGTTTTAAAACTAATGTTGTTGCGCTACAAGCTTTCCTTGGTCTATGGTCTATGGTCTCAATCTGAAAACAAACAGCTCGAAATCAAACGTCATGAAGTTTTGCCTCCGGCAGCAACAAGACCAAGAGCTACGGCCTGCAGTGATGGTGGACGATGTTCTTCTTGATGAAGCTGAATCCATTAAGTTCCTTGGAATGCACCTTGACCGAGGACTGACATGGGACGATCACATTGAAAAGGTTTGCTCCAAGGTTGCCTCGGGCATTTTTGTCCTGCGCAATCTTGCAAAATGTTGTTCTTTGGATGTATTGAAAACTGCATATTTTGGCCTGATACATCCACATTTGACTTACGGCTTGAGACTGTGGGGCAGCTGTTCTAAGTACAAATTCGAAAGAGTATTTAGAACTCAAAAGAAAGCTGTCAGAATTCTTTCAAAATTGAACCCCAGAGAGTCGTGTAAAGATTCCTTTAGGGAGCTTGGATTGCTGACTTTACCCTGCCTCTATATTCTCGATGTCGCCCTGTACTGTAGACTCAAATGTGAGTTGCTGCAGGGTAGGGATGTCCATCAGTACGAGACTAGAGGCAGGGACAACTTTAGAATCGACCAACACAGAACAATTGCTTTTGAACACTTGCCATCACAAGTTGGTGTCTGAATAATCAATAGGCTCCCTGAAGTTATCAAACAACTCGATGATCCAAAAAAATTCAAAGCTCGTCTAAAACACCTCCTGGTATCAAAGGCATTTTATTCTGTTGACGAGTTCATGATGGGCCGCTGGGATGAAAATTTTGAAAATTAAGAGCAACGAGAAAAATCCCTGGTTCTGATTATTGCCTTTCATTAAATAATAATTTTAGTTGACAAATCATCAAATAACTGATGTATTTTTTGTACCATTACTGACGCTTGCAATGCAATTGTTGTAAATTGTTTTTATGCAATAAAGGAATATTATTATTATGGCCTCAGGAAGAATATTACCCTTTTAAACCCGATCCAATTTTCTTGTACCATCTCTATGACACGCTTGGCACATTGTAAGACTCCTCCCATCTGTCGTTGCTGGCTGACGGAAATAGGTATATCCTTAAGTAAGAAAACCAGTTGCCGTTTTATCACATACGAATACGTTACCTATGCCTATGTGATATTATTAATAAATAATACAATGACAATAATGACCATTATCAATAAATAATCTCTACCATTCTATTATCCTGACCAAATAACTTGTACGTATTACTACATCTTTAAGAACTAAAGTCTGTGACTGTCTTCCTTAGAAGTTGCAACTTTCGCATCGTATGTTATCCAACTGCAGTGTACACGGAATATCTTGGCCTTTATCACAGACACCATCAGGAACCTTTAGGTATACTTTTACAGCAGTTGTAATGGCAAATGAGAATATGCGTTACGTAGCAGGTGCCAAGCAGTAAAACCTAATATTACTTTTTTGTAATATTTTACAACACAATTTTAGTAAACTTTCCGCCTAATAGTTTATGGAATTAAAATATTAAGGTTGGATAGATTACTAGTGTTTGGAAACAGGTTTTAAGTATGTAATATTTACATATTTTTAAGTACAGCGTTTCATGTAATTTTGCTTCATATTCTTATAAATAATATTTAACTTAGGAAAACTTATAGGTCTTAACGGCTTTACTGTTTTTTTCCGGATTCCTAAAATTATACTTTCAAACCTGTTCCATTAAACTAATGAGAATTTTTGGGTCATCGATTAACTTTTGCGAGTGGTAAATTCTATATATCAGTCACCGTTCTGTTTTAGTTGGGAACATTATGAAACTCATACATCAGATGTATTTCTATGTATAATACCTGGCTGGACAACTGGGCAACAACATTGAAAAACAATTAGGAAAATCCTTTTATAACTTTTTTTCTAACCGATTATGTGGTCTTTAGGCACAAACGATCACTGTTATGGCCAAGACACAGAGCTGCGGCTTCTAACACCGTCACAATAAATATTGCCTATTGCTTTTTATTTAAATTATTAAGGCAAAAGTGTTGATTAATATTCAAACTAACTGCAGACTTGTAATTTTATTCATCTCAAATAAGAACGGAATGTTAAAATTAATCAAATGTAATGATCATATCTTATGCTTGTGTGTACTCACATCAACCAAACTTGCACTCTTTAATACTTTTTAATCTTTTTGTACTCCGAATCTTCATTGATATCGAGTGGAAGAGCAGAGGATTGTATAATACTTACTTACCCCGTTACTAAAAGAATACAGAATTACTAGACTAGAATTTCGTTTCGTTTCGTCTCAATTCTGTAGTACAAAAAATACCTTTTTAAAATTTTTATAAAATCTAGAAAAGCTATAACCATTGTTGTACTCTACATTATGCAATCTGATTTTCGGACGTGTTTTCTGAATTATATGCCGTTTTGCGTTGAACCAGTAGCATACAACCCCTCGTTTTATCAGCTATATACGCTAATTACCTTAATACCGGGTGTTTTAAAAGTCTTACCTCCCCCCTCTATTAACTTTCTTATGAATATAAATGAAATAATTTACTTTATTCTGTTTATATGACCTACTGAGGAAGTTTTCGAGATAATAAAATCATTGACTCCCCCCCACCCTTCAATGCCAAATAGGGTATTTTAAGAGGCGAGTAAAGTTTTAAAAACTAACTGGTATACAATGAGAGATGATATAGAAAAACCAGCTTTTGGTATTCCCAGGACTTCCTAATGGGCTTCGATCAGTTAAAACAGAACCTAATAAATGCTATGTTAATCATGGTTGCTGATTTTTGTTAATTCTTGTAATGAATTGTGTTTTGATGTTGAGCCCTAAGTTCTTATAATAACTATTGAGTGAATGTTTTATCTGCCTTACAATAACTTTCAATTATTATAATATTAGGGGCTTTATAAACATTTAAATTTAAATTTATCACCAAATGTAATAGATTAACTTTAGAGAGCGCTTGATTGCGCCATTCTTCTACTTTTTACAATACATTTAAAATGAAGGGTCATTTTATACGGATTCTAATTTTAAATTTTTTACTTAACCTCAAAATAACACATTTTGGGCGAGGATTCAAAAAAGTTCTTACATCTAAAGCCTTCTCAGTTTGTTATATAAACATCTCCTAAAGTAAATGACTTTATCTCAATTTATAAGAAAGTTAACAGGGCGGGCGGGGGTGGGTTGGGACTTTAAGACACCCGGTATAATGTACCTTCATGCACACAAATACTATTTGAAACAAAATTACTGCATGAAACTACTATAAAATATTCACCAGCAGCTTTTTGTCTTGAATTGTGGGGAACTGGAAATCAACTGGAATCTGGCAGTGAACATTAAGGGGACTGTTACCGCCTATCTTAGTCCATATAAACTTTATGCAGGTTTCTAAAATAATGAGTCACGATAGAGCTTTGATTTTTTTGTCTTTAAAAGCACACCTTTTTATAGTTCGTCACAAACCAAAATTACAATTTATCATCTTTTAGTATTAAAAAAATAATTTTAAAAAGTTCACCTTTTTAAAACTAAAAAAATCACAAAATATATTTTATTTCTAAGATAATACTTTTTATTTTGTAAAACCCTTTGTTCAGGACCTAGATTATAGTGCAAAGTACAAGTGGTAAAAATTTGAGAGGTCTGAGTTCATAAATGGCTGAGAAAACTTGCATCTAAATAGAAAAAAAACCAACTTACGGGAATCGAAGAAAATGTATTAACTACAATAGCCTAGTAGTTTCCTGAGCTGTAGGATGGATTATCTGGGTCTTCACTTTGTTTAAACATGTCTTCAAGGCGTTTTCTTTTCAAAGCTCTCTTGTTCCTTATTTCCTTTTCTAGTTCTTGAACTTTCTTGTCCGCTTCCTTCACTCGCACTATTTCTAGGCGCTTCATCGCTTTTACAAAATTTTTCCCTGGACATAGGTTTAATGCTTCCAAAACTTTTAATTTACTAGAAAAGCCGTCACTAAAGCTACAAACTGCAGAGTAAACACCAAATTTAAGGGTAGGCAGAGTTACAAAAGTTCTTTTTGGTATTAGGGACCAAATAACACTATTCAATGACTCATTTTGGTTTTGAGTTTTCCCTTTCAAACATCGCTCCAACAGTTTGGTTTCTGAAAGGTCTTTGAATATGGATTTTATAAAACTCATAACACACTCAGGGATGTGAAAATGTTTATCATGGTCATACATTTCATTGGTCAGTTAACTTAGGTTATATTTACACCATGTCTCATTGTCTTTAGGGCTTAGCTGATGAGTAGGTTTATCATTTGATGACATCGTGTGATAGTACACTGCCCATATTGCCTTTCTCATCTCTTCAACATTCTGCACATTTCGCCTTATAGCCAGGCCATAATAGGTCTGCAGTTTTTGAATATTAGGCTCACTTAGCCTACCCTGCCCACCTAATCCCTTACCATCCTCAAGTTTTACTTTACCCGAGACAGATTTTAATTTTAAAAGCCGCTTTCCCATCCTCTTTTGACAGTAGTAACAATAATAGTAACCTGAAATAAAGATGCTAGACAGTATAGCCAACATAAAAAGTTAAATACAGCAAAACAATGAAATATATGAAAGTGTTAGCTAGTGGAACATGACTGATGTTCAGTTAGTGTCGAAAAATGACATGCAAGGGTTTCAATAATATATTTTTTTACCAACTTATAGTAATCATAGGAAAAAACTAATTACTGCAATGAAATCAGTACATTCCAAAGAAAAATAAGGAAAACTAAAAAAAAAATTATTATTTTATTAATTTTTTGGGTAACAGTCCCCTTAAGGCATGCACCCATGAAAATGTGTAGCTTTGCCAGAAAACGTTACATAAAATATATAAAACTAAATAATAATATTATAATTAGAAGCTATTTCGGTGCAATGTCTTATCAGGATTATGTATTCTTCTATTGCATCCATTAATTGGAGAACAAATTCTAATGGTCAATACGTTTATCCTCAGGGCTGGTTCATTGGCTTGACGATCAATACTTCCTACATTTTAGTAAATTATTTTCCCCCATCAATGAAAGTTGTTTAGTTATGATCTTACTATAATACCATAGATTTGCAAATTTGTATTGTTAATTTTGCATTGCTTCGATAATGAGGTGGGGTTTCAATAAATCAGAGGAACAGATACACATAAACCACACACAAACATGTAAACACGCGCGCGCTCTTGCATGCAAATGGACCGCAAAAGACAAAAAAAGTACCCGCGCGAGTCTAAGTGTGGGCCCCAGTGATGGTAGGTAGATAACACGTCCCTGAAGATCATAATTCCTGTTATTCATTCAAACATTACATCGTGATTAATGACTTTTAAAGGAATAAATTGTTATTTTATTATCTTTCAAGATGTAAAAGAAAATGAGTTCCAGGATATGGTTCTCAACAAACTATTACTTGATTTATCAAAATGTATCGAGATTTTTAATAATTACTTTCTCGATTCTTTATGTTAGGCTAAGCTAATTTTAAATTTCTCGCAATTTATAAAATGAGTAACATGAACGAAATAATAATACAACTTCCATCTATGGCTTATTTTCGCAAGGCTTATTTCTGACGCAACTATAGCTTTTGGTAAGTTATTTTTTAATAGATGTTACGTGTTGTTACATTAGGGTGTTTACTGTTTTACTGTCACAGCTGTCATTCCCAGGCACTGCATATTTTCCAAAATTTAAAAAAGGTTGATTTATTCTAAAACTAATACGTTCAACGATTTAAGTTTATATTTGCACATTCTTAAATCCAATACTTATAAAGTTCACAAAGCGTACTGCATTTTTCTTTTATGAATGAAATTATTCGTACCGTAGTAATATTTGCTAGAACAAAATATAAAATTTAGTTCAATATTGAAATACCTTAACGATAACCCACCTACATATTTCCACCGCAAAAGTGACAGTGGGAAGTTGTAAAATTCTAATGAAATATGATTTGTTCTTACCATACTCACATTTACCCCATAACTAGCTATTTAATTGAAATGTATATTTTCAACATGCTTTTTAAATAAATTTGCGTGTTCTTTATATAAACTAGATGTTATATATATATTTTTCAACGTAAATTCCATGATATAACTTCTGTTATACATAAAAATATAAATAACAATCTTAACTGTTGTTGTATAACTAAATGAAAAACGTAGTAAATTATTTTACACTGATATTTTTAAGTGATAAAACTGTGAATTAAATAACTGTTATTGTGAAAAAATTCTTTCCACACTTTAGGTTTTCAGTGAAAGAGTAAAGGTCTTTGATTTCACTAAATTAAAACCAATTGTCAGCTTGTAACTGTCCATAGAACATGTCTTCCATGCTGACTGTTTTTTATCGATTTGAATAAAGCGATAGTATTTCATATTTTAGGCAAAATAATGTTAAAATTTGATTCATGTATTGCTTTCTGTATTTATTGTTAGTATTAACTTTAATATTTAAAATAAGGATACGTACTTAAAATGGACGGTCACAAATAACAATTAATTATAGGCCATAGCTTATACTTCATTATAACTCTGAGAGTTGTTATAAGCATTGTTAAACAAAATACAGTTATTTAAAAACTGTATATTTTTATCGCATAGTACTTTTAACATGTTCCAATAGACATTTATTTTTTAAATTGTAAAGATACCTCCCCCCGTTTAAAGTTTCTGCATCAGGCTTGAACATTGAAAAAGTGTCCTGTGATAGCAATTTGACCATCTAATACAAAATCTCAGGTTATTAAGTTTTAGCCGTTATTTTGCTTAACGTAATTTTAATTACTAGTGCTACTTTAGATTTAAACGTATTAAACCGCTCCCCAAAAAACTTCTTTAGGGGAAATGGTTCGCTTTTGTTACCTACAGGGGTGTATCGAGTTTCATTTTTCTTTGTCCATTGACGGTTGGCGAGGACCCATCTATGCTTTTAACTTAATTAATTTCAATGATTTTGTATTGGGTTGTGATGGAAAGCTCTAGTTTCCACTTTTATTATTCTCTTATATAGGCCTTTCAAATAAGGTGGGTTCACTTCCTGGGTGGGATCGAGGTGGAACCTTCACTTAATGAGTATATAAACTTTTCATAAAAATGTAAGCAACCCTCACAATAAATCACCCATTTTAGGAAAATGGGCAAGTTTATAACTGTGATTAAATGTTTCATTTCTATTTCCTGCAAAATGTCCCGAGTTCCATCCCTCGAAAACGAAACAGAGCGTATCAGAGCGTATCATAGATTTAACTGACACACTCAGTATACGTATGTATGTGTATATATATATATATATATATATATATATATATATATATATATATAAATGTGTATTTGTGTATGTGTTAAAGTGTTAAGGAATATTTAATAGGTAGTGAAAGACACGGAATTTTAACATTTTATTTTCTGTTTAAATGGTCCAGTACTAGCACGCTATAATTAATAATTATTATACAGCTTAAATTGATTTGACAAAGTACTAACTAGAAACTATACGTTTAATTCTGGTTTTAAATAGAGGTAAAGTATAGGTTTATATATATATATATATATATATATATATATATATATATATATATATATATATTACCTAAATGCAAAACTATACGTATATAGAACAAACTTTGTTTAGATCTTCTTAAAACTCTCACAGTATACAAACAACCTCTTTTTAAAACTATGTTAGGTTCATTTTATAATATAACAAACTGCGTGTTTATCTGTCACACATTTTCTTTACTGCGTATAGACACACAGTTGCTTTCCTCAAAAATATTTTCAATATCTCTCTTCTAAATAAAGTGTACTTTTTCGGCCACAATCAGTCGGGAAACATTTATTTACGACACCCATGAGTACAGTACAGTAATTAAAAGAATTTGGTTCAAAATAAATGTGAAAGAGCAATTGTGTACGAGTACTTGACCAGTTAGTCTCTATTTCAGAGAAACTTTTACTTTGAACACAATGTAAAGTCTACAGTAATCTGTAAGTCTACCTACTTGCCGTAATATGAATACATAAATTGATATGAATTGGTATAATATATATTGTGTAATTTTACCTACACGTATGGACATCAAAATTTCATTTTATGAAAGGAAATTAAAATTAATTAAAAATTATTGGGCGTTAATACATCTAATCTAATGGAGTCTAATGGACTCTATTTCTAACAAATACAAATGATTCCGAAACAAAAAGTTACCAACAGTAACCAAGGCTAAGATGGGTACGTTGAGAAGTATGTGTGAATTGCGCTTATAAAAGTAATAGTAATAGTCATGTACTCTGCTGCCGAAATTCAACACTGTTGTTGTCTTACCTTAGGAAACAGCTCCACCTAATGCTATCTAATCAGGAAGTCGTGTCTATGTTTGGTCTTGGTCATATACGTGTGACCAGCACTATAAGCAGCATTCTCAGACAAACGGGCGGTAAAAGTCTCATAAATCTCCATTCACGAATCATTATAAAGGTAAATTTAACAGCGTTGGTGTGGTACTGTAGGAAACAGAAACAGTCCCACCTAGTGCCGGCAGATTGTATGGTTGGCGTCGCGTAGGTCCAGTTTAGCACATTAAATAGCACTGAGACGTGAATAAAATAAATTAGAAGTAAATATTTTAATAATTATTACCACATATACTTGTTTAAAAACATTGAAATGAATATCAGAAGTTCATTTTATGAAGAGCTTTAATACGAGCAATGCAATAACGCCCAAAACAAAAGTATTGGTCTTGTAATGTATGAGTGTTTTCGTTAAAACAACTCCTGTTTACGGTCAGCGGTATTCAACGAGTGGTGGGTATACTTCATAAAATGCAGAAATCAAAAGTCTATGAACGGGATAAACATATAAAAATACAATTGGGTAGAATGGAAGTGCAGGAATTCCATTTGTGTGATTAATAATACGGAATTATCATTTTTTTTAATAGTTAACATCATTTAAATTATTTTTATGCTATAATAAATTTGATGTTATAATATCGACAAGTTGCACAATATTGTCAATAAACAAGCATACAAATCAACAATCAATTCAGCTGAAAGAGATAAAGCTTTCAATTTGTTTCAAACATTTTATATGTATGGATATTAAATATTTATTACAGATTTATTAACTTTATATTTTAATTTTACTCGACTTAATGAAATTCGAATGTAATAAAAGAAACGGGTTATGAAACGTTGAAATTTAATTGTTCATATACGCCAAGAAGCGATGTATTTTTGTGGTACCATATTAATAAATATTAAGACGTAAAAATCATTTTGGTCCTTCATTTAAATTTGTATAACAAATTGCGAGAACATATGAAAAACCGCTACATCCCTTAAGATAACTTAAAACCCTACGTAATTAGTAGATCCGTAGGTTTGAAATATCGATAGAATATTGAAAACATTTATTTACATTGATAAAAGTAGGGGTGATCGATAATATGGTATTATGAGCCTGATGCAGTGGGCTGATAAAGTTTAAAATATGGTAAGTGAAATATTGTTATAACTATTACAGACTATAGCAGTAATTAGGAACATATAGACAATATAGTAAGTAGATACAATACAAGTCGGCGGTGATGAAGCTGAAAGCAAAACTTTACATAGCCTCGAGATCAGAAAGACCTACAAATATGTGAAGCGGCAGTCTCATCGTCTCTTCAGGTACATATTGAATGCTATACGGTTGTTTCTGACACAACCTCTAAGGACAGTGGAGCAACAAAGTTTCTCTACGCATAACGTAACTATTGATAATATAGGAAGGGTTGATTCAAGTAAAACGAACTCAACTGAAATAAAACCTGGTTATTTAGATTCTAAAATAAATTTCACTTGATATGCAGATGCAAAAAGGGCACATTTTAACAATACTATGAGAGATTTAAGTTTTATTTCAGATTATAGAAAGTGCTGGACGGCAATTAATAGTTAAAAAAATAAAAATCCTAATATAGTCGGTAATATCACGCCTGTCCAGTGGTCTGAGCACTAAAATGCTAAAGGATCCACTCTTAACCGAAGCTTGCATAACGTATGCAATTTCGTTGATAATAACTGACTTTCTGTACGATAAATTTAGTTTCATAAAAATCAAATATATTATGTCAAAATTTAAAAATAATAAAGGAGATTTGATAGAATTAATTACCAATTTTACACTGATATACCGGATTTGTAATTGCAAAATTATTAGATTCATACAATACGATTTCCTTTACACATAAAGGGGATATAGACGCAGTCAAGAATTGCAGACGATTGTCCTTTATTGATTGTATATGCAAAATATTTACAAGTCTATAAAATTTATGATTGAGTTATTGGGTTGATTACTGTGAAGTACTTACGTAATATTAAGCTGGGTTCAAGAAAGAATAATTTAAAATGTTTATATTTTTAATTTATCGAGCGTAGATAATTTTCGCTTGGCGCAGCCACAAGGAAAGCGGTTTTGTTTCTTCGTTAATTTTACAACTGCGTTTGTTAACATTTAGTGGGAGAGGGGACGTTAATTTATAACTTTTCATTTATGGGGTTGTCAATGCGGATGCTAACTATGATACAAAATTTGTATTAAGGAACAACAGCTCGCATGTCGTGCACTGCAGGAGTAGCCGCGGAATTAAGCACGACACTGGGATTGAGAAAGGGATTCTCACTCTTCTCTCGGTGTGTCAACGACATTCTCGGGGCCATGGAGTGCGGCTGCAGTTTCGGTGGTTACCGAGTAAACGTGTTACTCTACGCAGATGATATTGTGTTGCTAGCGCCACCAGCGGCAGGGCTGCAGCACATGATTGCAAACTTAGTAAAATTATAATATTAACTTTAACTTGAACTTTAATAAGTCGATGATATTGGGGTTTATAAAAGAAGGAACACTAAAACTACCAACAAGCGGTGGTTATAGGAAGACAAAATTTTATATTAAATCATTATAAATATCTGGCGATTGGTTTTGGTTCAACGATGTCTTAGGAGTTACGTTTTGAAGAAAAAGTTTAAAATTGTAAATTTTTCTTTAATAAAATCTGAGGGAAGCTGTTAATTAACAACAGTGTTTTATTAAGCACACAATACATGTGTTACAATGTGGTGGTAGGAACTATGTTGAGTTATTAGTTAGGAAAAAGCGATAGATTAGAACCAGCGTTTCTTTATTAGGAAATTGTTTTGGTCGCCAAATACGTTACGTTCTGAATTTTAGCTTTCGAAAAATTACATTTCTACGAACCTAAATTTAAATCAAGTTACAAATATCTTATTTTAAATCTACAACCAAAATACTTCTAAATAGTCTTTGTAAATTGATACTTCAGAAAAATATTTTTTCCTGTCGTGAATGGAAACAAAAAAGTGAAAAATAGGAGGTTATGATTAGCAATCCCAGCTGTCGGCGATGGTTGGGGCGACACGGGCTGTCTGGTGTCTAAGGCTGGAGGGCCGGGCACGGGCCTCACAATTCCACATATAATAACTGACCCTGGACCTTGACCTCGGTGACAGGAGATATATAACTGATAACTATCATATTATTATAATATCATGGGCAATGAGATTATTAACAAATAATCGATTTGTAGTTTTGAAGAAAACGAAAGTGTATATTATTTTGTTGTTATTTGTCTAATCTTAAAAATATGCCGGTGGCATTGGTTTGGTCATTACACTCTAAACGAAAAAGTTTATAATAATTATCTGAATTGAAAAATTTTGCTGGTTCTAGGTACCTATTTAAAAAATGTATTGGCTTATAGATAGGAATTGGTTAATGAGTTCAATGTCTAAGCATGTTCTACTCATTCTATCGTCTCTGTTTTTTTTCTTAGAATTACGCATATATGACAATACCCGCTCTATACTGTATTTGCTTGAGACAATAGAATATTAAAATAATACTTTAAATAATAATAATAATATTTTACCATGTACTGTAATAATAGAAATATTAAACTATTGTCTCCTTTAAAGACACAATAATAATATTGCCATAAATTATGCTTTCAACGATTTTTTCTGAGTTTCGAACCATTAATCTGTATTAAATTTATTGACAGAGAAAAATTGTTTATTACTCATTTCATAGAATTTAAATTAATATATTTTGGATGTTACGTTTGTATAAAAAGTAGACCAATATAACAGTCTGTATATTTTTGACTAATGTTGTAATGGCTTATATTAATTTACATTGTTGTCTATTCATTCTATTTTTCATTTAAATTCAAGTTTACCTAGATTTGCTGTACTTATATAGATATAATTGCTATGGAGTACTGTTAAGTTGAAGCACTTATTATATTCTTCTGACATCTACGATATACATGTTTCTGAAAATTAAGTTCAAAAGTTCGAATCTTTAAAAATGCAAGAGTAAATATATGAAGATTTAACACAATTTTAAAAATGATTAAAGTGATTTAAACTTTCTTTTTTGTCTTTATTATTATTGACTTAAAAGAGTTGCGCAAACACTGTCTAAATAAGATGTGTTACAATTTTCCTATTCCCGAATTAGGGTTGATTTTATGCTGTTTTTGTTTTGTTTATATTATTACTTTACATTTTAAAATTTTTATGGCAGGGTCATTAAATCTATGGGTACATGCCAATCACGAACTTCTAAATTTATATTGACTAAACATTTTCCAAATAACAATAGGCAGTGTTGTATTTTGGATACATTTTTCAATGTTATTCACGTTTACATTTTATGTATTATATATTTTCAACCACTTCAAAACGGAGACTAAAAACGTGATTTTATATTTCCTAAAAACTAAAAATATAGAAAAATTCATTGGAATTGTTAAATAATATGAAATGCTACGAGTAACAGTAAATTAAAGTAAATAATAGCTTGACTAACAAGACTAAAAACGGAATTATTTAGATACTGACTCAATAAAGTTTGATAACACTTTCTTTCATCTGATCATGCATGGTATTGTGAAATTAGATTGTTTACGTAATCTGTCATGGGAATATACTTATGAAGTAGAAGTAAAATGATAGCATTAAAGCTTATGAGTTATTGTTTAGTAGGTTATATAAATAATAAGAAACATACAGCTACTGTTTATTTTTTAACATTTCAAAGTACTACTATAAAGAAAATTTGGATTTTACATTACATCCAGGTGTGCAGGTGTACTAAAATTATCAAGACGATAAAATCATCTTATCAACAATAAGTATTTCTTCTTCTTTGGTAAAGTAGTTGGTAAGTAATATGTATGGTTGTAGTTTAAGGGTAGAACTTTTTTGTAAAAAAATATTACTTGATATTTCTATATGTATCAAAGTTCTAAAACGATAAATGTATACTGTTATTTGAAAGTTGAACAAGACTCTCAAGAGGTTATAGTTGGCGAAAGTTAATCCTTGAATAGCTTTGAATGGGTATCTTAAATCATATATTGTGGTTTATCACATTAACATTTTTCCATTTTGGGAAGCAATATTTTTCGTATATTATTATAAATTTATATAATTGTTTTTGGTATATTAAATAAAAAAATACAAATACAATTAATACATTTAGTGCATAAAGAAAGTGTGGGATTGAAATTCCAAAGATTGGAGGATTATTAAACACTAATTGTCTAAGTAAGCAATATCGTAATAATATGTTAAGGTTTTCTATTGAAGTTTCACTCAATAGCTGCAATTATTATTATTGCACCTTACCTTATTCAATACTAATCGATATGTCATAAAAATGTTTATCGTAGAAACCAAAACTTTCCCATGTAAGTAATTAAATCAGTATAAATGCAATGAACAAATCGTGAACTTTAACTTTCAGTGTTTTATGAATAATAAACAATGAGAAAATATTGTGATGAAATGTACTGCACGTGTAACAAGTGCATAAATATTCCTTTATACTGTCATTGCTTTTGTAAATTTGATTTACTCGCTTGTATTATCAGTCACTCGTCGTACCGTTTTACCGTAGAATATTCATTAATAATAAGTTTTGGCAGTTTCAAGTCGTTTTCATATACTTTTCATGTCATGGCAATAGTAGTAATCGAAAATTTACACTGGATATTGACAAAATATTTCTCATGAACCTTACACAATTTAAACTACAGGAAAAGTATGCTGGTATTTGTAATTACAAGTAGTGTGATGAAAACGTACTTATAGTAGAGGTATAGAATATAAATCGCTTACTTGAATCTTTAGGTGAACTCAGTGGATATAGTAAATTTCAAGTTTTTAGGTTTGTAACCTCTTTTCAAGTGTTAGGAAACAGTATTTGATGGTATGGAACCTGTGTTATTGTATGTAACTTGAGATATAGCTATGAAGTAGGCTTTCTGTTATTCCTTTAAAATATAGAAAGTATTTGTGTCACAATGAATGTTCTATTGGAAAGAAACATTATCTTTTGTCAAATATTTATGAGGTTTCCATTGAAATGCACGCTACAACCGTCCGGAATCAAGAAGGTAAAATATTCGCCAGCAGTGTTTAGGTGGGGCTGTATTGAGGCTCTTTTTCAAATAGCATTTGCGACATACAAAGTTTACAAAATCTTTGCAAACAGATACTCCTTAAGAGTTTATTACAATCATTCAAACACAACTCTCTTCACTTTCACTGTAATTACTATCTCTAATATATGGATTGAAATAGTAATGTTAAACAGCTATGGCCGGAAGTACTCAAAGTTCTTAGACGTATGCAACACTCTGAATAGATTTGACAGAAATATACAACTGGAGACACCAAGATCCTGCCTAAATGGGAAGAATATTGCTCTCATCGCTATTTCAATAACAGCCCCAATAATATTTCATGCAGTACAAATATTCATGTTATTATGTTTTGCAGAATATGAAAAGTTTCTGGTGATGGACATTGCAGGTCTTGTCTCTTTCGTGATTACACATTGTGGCCTAACTAGTACGTTGATTCATTTCCAACATGTCACTCATTGTATTGCCGAAAGATTCAAAATGATCAACACCAGAATTACAGAAGTAGTAAACGATGACATTTACAAACAGTCAATGCGACACAGGAATCCACCAGGTCTACGTCTTACTCAGGATGTCAACACCAATCAGACGATCAACTCTCTGATGATTGCCTACCACATGCTTTGCGATGCTCTCGATCAAGCAAATACTTTCTACAGTGAGCTGTTACTTTCCTCCATCTTCAATAGGTTTTTAAATGTTACCGTATTCTTATATTTCTTCTTTCTACATTGGTTCACGAAAAACGTAGGTAATCTTATTAGAGTGGTAGTCTGGATACTGGCAATGACATGTTACATGTTTTTGGTTGTGTCCTCAAGCTCTGAAGTCACTCAAGCTGCTCAAGAGACGGAATCAGTAATCTGCAAGTTGGTAACCAATATAAACGTGAACTCGGGACTGAGGAAACAATTAAATGGTTTTCTGTTGCAACTAGCCAAGAAACCCGTTGTGTTTTCTGCAGAAGGATTTTTTTCAAGTCAAAAAACAAATGCTAACTTCAATGTTTGCTACTGTGGCCACCTACCTGGTAATACTAATTCAATTCCAGACTCATAAAAACCAAGACCATTAAGAATCAACTCGTTTATTATGTTTGGTGTAGGTGTTTGGTATTAATTTCAATATTTTTGATATTAACAGTAATTAATGTTAAAGAATATTTCAGTAACATAATTACTTGACTGTGTTCTATAAACAAATGTGTGTTTATGTAATAAAAATGTGATGCATTGCCAACATAAGTATAGCTATTATATTTTACGAATTGATAAGAGTTGAATTTTGCCTAAGGTAATTGCACTACCTTTTCTCCTGTGTAACTGTTAATCATGTTTTAAATAATGAGTAAAATAACAACTTTAGATTCATATTACAAAGTCACAGATGTCCTGCTTTAATTCATAGTACAGTACCATTTAGCAGTGATCTAAACGTTGAAGTGGCTGGAGTAAAACTAGATCAAATATCCATTTCGTAAAAATCTAAGTAATTGGCTAGAATATATCTATAACTATTTAGAGATATATTCTAGCCAATTACTTAGATTTTTACGAAATGGATATTTGATCTAGTTTTACTCCAGCCACTTCAACGTTCACCTATGTGTAGGAATTTTTTTTTTTATTTTAAAATACTTCTAATAATTTTCGTTACAATTATATTCAATTTGATCATCATTTGTAACTTTAACATCAACGTTGTAGATTACGCTAATCTCCTGACCTAGCGGCTTCACGATATGTTATCTTCTTTCGGTTTAATATGGACCGATAACTCACCAATACGAGTGACTGCCTCGTCGAGTATGGCTATCAAAAACGTCACACAAATGTCCCAGATGTTTCGGTCTCTGGTCTGAACACGCTATCTTGGATCACTTCGCCCAGGAACCCATAATTACTCTGTTTAAAAAAAAATTGAACCTTCCTCCATGAAAATAAAGCGAGATTTAAAGCCTGCAAACAATACTCTTTTTAACAATTGTCTCAGGAAGATCCATTCTTAGATTCTTTTGATGTACTGGAGGAAGTCTTCAATGCGTTTTTTAAAAGAGCCCTTTACAATTAAAATATCACATGCATATTCAAAAATATTAGAGACCATTCTCAAAAAAGAATCACTCGGTATATCCTCACCTCAAGAGAAAGGTTCATGTTTTATCAATAAATCTGTTTTAAGACCGAAAATAAACAATTCAAAACTTCCTTTTTATTTCAAGCAAAATTATAGAAAATAAAGAAGCAAGCCCAAGTCACGAGATATGGAAACAAAACTGAGACAATCATACAATGTTTCGAGAAACGCATAAAACATTACAAAAAAGCAGAAAAAACAGGTGTTTTCTAAATTTTCAACTCCAACCCTGAAAGAACAAATAACCTAATTGATAACCATTTGAAGGGGCAAGTGAATTTTAATTTTTTTTAAACTGTGGATTAACCAGATGATTCATTTTTGGATAGCCATCGTGATGACCCATTCACGAAACCGGTTTCGTATATGGCTCTTCGTTCTGTGAGTGAAGTTCAGGTCACCCGTATCGTGCAAAATCTGAAGCAAAGAAAATACAGTAACATTTATGGCACGAATGTGTGGATGTTGAAGTGGCACTTCAAATACCTCTTGACTCCAAACGCCCGATTGATCCATCTCTCGTTTGTTCAATGCGTCATCCCGTTGGCATTGAGGTCATTCAAAATATAAAAAAAATACTATCCTTGCGTTCTAATCAACTATCGTCTTATTTCCATCCTCCCTGTTTTAGCATGATTTTCGAAAAGCCATTCTAAAACAATTTAACAATTTCTTGATAGTTTGGGTTCTAGAAAAATAAGTCGACAATCGGTGCCGTAACGAATCTCATTTACATTCTTGGCGAGGGCCTAGAGGAGCGAGAGCAGGTTCTAAGCATATTCCTCAACCACTCTGAAGCTTTTTGTTTTGTACATTATGCGGATTATGTGACACTGTTGCAACAGCTGTAAACAAGTGATATTTGGAGTCTGCCGCACGATTTGATCTCGTCTTATTTTACCAAATATAGAAATCAGTGTGTGCAGATTACGAATGCTTTGTCAAGCAAAGTCTAAATTGCCCCACGGTGTCACACAGGGATCAATATTAGGGGAAATCAGTTTTTAAATTTAATTCAGCCGATTGAACTCGTCTATTCATTTCTTGGGATCAGATCAAATCAAACAGCGAACTTCATTGGGAATTCATGCATTAAATATTTCTCCTAAATTATTTTAAACACAAAGAGTTCAAGTGAACGTGATGAAGTTTTGCCTTCAGTAACAACAAGAGCAAGAACTTCAACCTCCGGTGTTGGTGGATGACGTTCTTCTGAAAGAATCATAATTAATTGAATTACTTTGAATGCGCGTTACTCGGGAGATAATTACATTGAAAATGTTTGCTCCGAAAATGTAAGGCTGCTTCGGGAATTTATCTCTTAAGAAGTATTGCAAATTTGTGTTCTGCAGATGTACTAAAAATTACCTATTTTGATTTTACCATCCACATTTTACATACGGCTTGATATTGTAGGGAAAAGTGCAGATTATAAAGAGCTTTTAGATCTCAAAAGGAAGCTGTAAGAATTCTTCCAAAAATTTAATCCCATTGAGTGAGGCATATATGCCTTTACGGAGCTTGGATTGCTGAACTTGACCTGTATCTATATTTTCGATGTTGCCCTGTACTGCAGTCACGAGTTGGAGTCGAATGAATCAATAGGTTCCCTTATGGAATAAAAAAAAACAATAAAAAAAATCAAAAGTCGACGAAAACACTCATGATGGGGTGCTGGGGTGCTGAGATGAAACTTTTTTAAATTAACAGTAACCATGAACTTCCCGGTTCTGATACATATCGTTCATTCAGAAGAAAAGTGTCACAACTCAAAATTTTTTTAAATGGGTTTTATTGGTTTAATAGTCTTGAAATAAGTTATTCTTTTCACTGCAAAAACGTCACAACTCAAACTCTGCTTGCTCCCACTAGAGTGCACTAGTGTCACTTTTCTTCTAGAACATTCTAGGTTATGTTTTTCTAGCAAAACTGACACATTTCAGTTGTGACTTGACTGTCTAGGAGTGAAGTGCTATAATTTCTCTGCAAAAGTGACACTTTTTGAGTTGTGCCTGTTTGGTTGTAATATTTTGTAAGTACATGTTTATATTGTTTACTAGAATAATGACAGATTTTGAGTTGTGTCACTTTTCCTTGAATATAGCTTTGACTTTCAATTTTGTTTGTCATCCACAAGTCCAAATTTTGAGATGTGTCACTTTTCCTTGAAAATCATTGTACTTTTTTCATTTTGTTATACCTCCACAGTGGCAGACTTTGAGATGTGTCATTACAACTCTGAACTTTTGCAAGAAACTAAATCACAATGTTATACCAACAGTGCAATATTTTGAGTTGTGACACTTGTATTGCGAAAATAGTTCATAATTTATTATAAATATTCCACTGTTAGTACTATTACGATTTATTTTCTTGTTAAACTATCAGTAAACAATATACATTTTATTCATAAATGAATGCCACATACAGACAAAATGCCTTGCCTGTGTGTGCCATTCATTTATGAACTTTTTTAGGTTACACATTTTTTTCTAGTGAAGGCATCACAACAGCCAGTTTAAGTCTCAGGAATGAGCAATAGAACATCCCTGATTTTAAAATTAGCCAAACAAAAAGGCAATTCTACAGACTATAGGCCTACTCCTCATTCACATAATAGTGTTGTATGTGGTAATGAGTGGACAGTGATTAATGAAGAGGAAATTCCAAATACAACCCCAAATAATGAGGTTCAAGCCATATTTCAAACTACAAATGAACTTTTAACTGAACACATTGAAACCCAGCCAATCTCAACGATCCTACAAACCCGGGAAGCTGAACCTGAAGACAAAACTCAGGGTTATGTTGATGTCATTCCTAAAGAATGTACTTCTAAAGAAGTTCACAGTGAAGAAAATCATAAACCTTCGACATCAAAACAGTGTGTTAGTGAATTTTCACAAAATACCAACAAAAGCAGGGAATGTGTGCCTAAAAAACTTAATTTGCCAACGACATCAGCTCAGTCTAACCAAGAAAATGTTCGACCCAAACGAAAGTGTAAAACCGATAACGAAGCTACTGGAGATCTTTTTTCAGATGACCCTAACAGTGAAAATGATTATGACGTGGATGATTCTGACGAGGATCCAAATTACGAGCCAAAAAATGACCTTAATTTCCCTAAAAAACAAACAATATCCAACAAAATATTTAACATACCTAGAAGAAACAAAGTTGTTGTAAATACTAAAGAAAAGGAGCCTGAGATCTTTGAAGAAAATGATAATGTTTTTGAATTCTTGGAACAAAATAACACTGATCTCCAAAAGAAAAAAGGAAAGAAAAGGTCACTAAACAAAGACAACTGGTTGAAATGTAAAGCAAAAAAGCTGAGAAATTCTGGAGAGGAATATAAATCATCATCTAAGTCCAGAAAACTAATTGAGAAAAAGGAAATAAAACCACCATGCAGTGATAGATGTAGAATCCAGTGTAAAACCAAAATAAACCCTGATGAACGTCAAACAATTTTCAAAAACTATTGGGCACTTGGTGACCTTTCCCGCCAAAGAGATTTCATAGCATCACATATTCAGAACATACAACCAACTTACCAGTACAAGAGAGAGGGAAATAAGAGAAAACCAAACCAAGCCTTTTATTTTGATGTTGCTGATAAGCGAGTTCGTGTATGCAAAGATTTTTTCAGAAACACCCTAGGGATCAATGACAGACCAATTAGAACCGTTATTGATAAGAAAGACGCCTCAAGTGGCTTTGTTGCTGGTGATCTGAGGGGTAAACATGATAAGCATCAAACTGATCAAGACAAGTTAATAAATGAAGGCATCAGGCGTCATATAGAATCTATTCCTAAAATTGAGAGCCACTATCTACGGGCAAACACAACCAGAGAATTCATAGAAGGTGGTAAAACAATTAGTGATTTACATCGTGATTATGTTGAACATTGTAAAAGCTTGCAAAAACCTCATGGAAATTATAAAAAGTATTACGATATATTCACCAAAGAGTATAATATTTCTTTTTTTGTTCCAAAAAAAGACCTTTGTGAGCTGTGCCATGCATATGAGACAGCTGAAGGTGAGAGAAAGACCAGTTTGCAAGAGGAATATGAAAAGCATATTATGGAAAAAGATCTATCTCGATTGAAAAAAAATTCTGACAAAGACTCAGTGAGTGTCAACACCATTGTTGCCTGTTATGACCTTCAAGCTGTATTACAGTGTCCAAAGGGGGAAGTGTCCCTAATGTATTATAAATCTAAATTAAATATGCTAAACCTGACTGTCTGTGAGCTGAAAAATGATGCCGTATTCTGCTATACTTGGCATGAAGGCGAAGGAGCCAGAGGCTCGTGCGAAATTGGAACATGCATTTACAAATACCTCAGTGAAAAAGTTAAAAATTGCGAAAAACGATATTGAAATTATATTTTACTCTGATAATTGCAGCGGCCAACAGAAAAACAAGTATTTGTTTTCTATGTACTTATATGCAGTGGACAAACTGCCAATTAAGTCTATAACTCACAATTTCCTAATAAAAGGGCATAGTCAAAACGAGGGGGACAATGTACATGCAATGATTGAGAAGCAGATTAAGAAATGTCTGAAGTCTGGACCAATTTACCACCCGGCTCAATACATTTCATTGATCAAAACTGCAAAAAAAAACTGGGAATCCGTATAAAGTCAATGAACTAAGTCATGAAGATTTCTTGGATTTTAAAGACCTATGGGCAAACATTGGATGTAACTCTACAGTTAATGTGTCAGGTAAGCTGCTTACTGTTATAATATAATTTAGACACTTTTATGAAACGAGAGTTATAAAATAATTCTAGTGATGAGCAGACCAATAAAGGGATTTCATCTATTATTTCACTGCAAAAACAATCTCAACCGGTTCAAACATAGTTTAACCCTACTCAGCCTTTACCATGTGAAACCAATAATTTAACTTTAATACTTTTTACACAATTTTTAAGAATCTTTTAACTTACTATCTTCTTTTACGTTTTTAAACCATCTTTCCTTTTCATATTTAATCTGAAAAATGTATGTTAAAGAGTAGTTATTTATGGCACATAGATATGCAATCAAGATGGAAGAATTGCATTTTCTTACGTTTTAAATATTTTTTCTAAACGCATATTTAACTACTTCGAACGGATTATTTTTAATTTCCTACACTTTGTTAACATACTAAAACTTTTAAATCCAACTTTTTATCCTATTCTATCTAAAAAGATAATAATTAAACATTTTACAGTTATCTTTTCATTTCAGGATGTACTGTTGCAATGAATGACATCAAAATAATTAAAGTTGAGAAAGATTCTCCCTTTAAAATCAAGTACAAGACAACTTATGATGACACAGTTGACTTTCAAGAAATTTTCATCCAGCAGATTGATATTGAAGAAAACGAGGATTTATTCGGAGACAACAAGAAGAGTCACACTAAGAAGAAAACCAGAAGTTCAAAGAAGAAACAACAGGTTTTTCCTGTGCATTGTTCAGATGTTGCTTTAAAAAAATTATACGAGCAAAGACTGGGAATTTCAGTTAACAAGAAAAAAGACTTACAATACTTACTTGAAAAACATGTTATTCCAAGTTGCTATGCACCATTTTATAACTCACTTTAAATTTTTGCAGTAACGTTTGTGTTTAGCAACAATGTTATGTTTGTGTTAATGATTTTTATTTCCATTAGAAAATACTTCTTTAAATATTAAAAAGTGCTGCATTAGTTACTTTATATAAGACCAAACTATTGGTAGTAACTAGTGGTAGTAAATGAATGTATTTTGTTATTAATATTTGAAAACACTATTTTTCTAAACATCTAAAATAGGTCCAATGATGTTTGGAGGTTTAGTTCTAAGTAACTAACTGATTTTTTTGTTTCAATTAAAGTTAACTGTCATTAAAAACCCGTTGACTTATTTTTGTGTCATTACCATCTTCAAAGTTAACCTTTTAATGAAAAGCGGTTTTACAGGAAAATTGACACAACTCAAATTAAATTAATAAATAATTAAAAAAATAATAAACACAAACTTCATGGTTTATATTAAGCTAATTTAAATGCCCTATATTTAACTGATATAAATAATAAAATGACTTTTGGATTAAAGGTTGCAGTTCTGTTAAACGAAAAACTAATTACAAAAAGCACAATTTTCAAATCGCTCTCCTGTAAAATTTACTTTTTTTGAGTTGTGTCACTTTTCTTCTGAATGAACGATATTAGTATTGTAATGCACTGTATGTAATTATCTTGCAATCACCATTTATATGATGTAGTTATTTATTTTACATGTTACGTTGACGTTTTCCTTGCAATATTTTAGTTATTTCAAGCAAGAGTATTATATGTATATTTTTTATTGTTTTGATAAATTAATGAAGTTTGCAATTTCTTACGCTATTTGTACCTATCTTACCGTGTTGCTAGATTTGTAAAGAGAATAAACTGAATTACATAATTCAATGCTGAATATCGATACATTTTCTATGTAGAATTACTTATAGTTGTTTGCTCATTTGAATGTTAAATTGGATTAGTTTTGATCAATTATAAGTGATAAATAAGTAGATTAAAAAGTATGTCTTACTTATTGATAAGGCTTAAATTTTTAAATTAACCTGCAACACAGAAGAAGAATGTGAACTGTTGTGATTCGTAATACAATTTATGAACAGTCTCGATTTAATTAAATAAGTACAATACACGAAGTAGAGTAATTGGGCAAACATTCAATCACTCTTTTATAATAAATCATAAAAGTTATGTTCAAATTGTTAAAATTATAATCAAGTAATGAGAAGTCAAACAATAAAAAACATAGCAACTATCATTCTTCCCCCATCAGTAATTTCTATCAAGAATACAAAAAAAGAGCAAATATCTGAACTAAAAGCACAGTTACTTTATTGTTTGTTTACTTTACTAAAGTTTTTAAGTAGTTTTATGATTTTTCTACGTAATAGTTTTAGAAATACGCACATAGACTATAATAGTAAAACAAACTAGATATTCGTATTACTCTCACCATTAACACGTTTTACGAAAATACTACGATTTATTTAATTTCTATATTTTACTAAGATTATACATGCTGTATTACATTAAATGATCTTTGAAACAAATATAGGACCAGTATGATGATAAAAACATTAAAGCTATATTTAAAATTACATATTTTAATCTGCACCTCTTAAGATTTCATCAGTAAATACGCAGTTTTTCTCTTCAATCTGCAGAATTGTTTGTAATGTATGGTCTTTGTCCCCTTAGACCATGCTTTCAATATAATTTTTAATTCTTTTCTGAGATAATGCCTAATTTAAGCATGTTGAGATAAGGCTGTTGCTATCTTGGACAACAGGTTGTGCTTTCCCCTGCCCTGTTTAACTGTAGAATCTGGATCAATGATAGCCTTCCCCTTTTCAAAGTAACATGGCTTAGATATAGTGTGCGCGCTATCTTTCTTCATGAGATTTCAACAGGAGGCGGCCCATACCAAACACTTACCAATCCTGAATATCCTATCACTCCGATAGAAAGTGCCAAGGTGGTAATTTTAGGACTAGGAGCAATGAGAAGTTTCTCAATTTTTTGCACTATTGAGATAAATGTATTTTAGATTACCCTAAAGAAAAAAAATACGATTTTAGACGTTTTTCATATAAAATTTCAAATTAGAATCGGTTAAAGATGTACAAATACTATTATATCCGTCTACGTTTGGCTTTATTTATATTAAGGGTTAAAATAACTCTACAGAATCTAGCTGTATCAAAATTTTTGAAAATCACAATGATAAATAGTATCACATAATTGAAGCTTTTTAATTTTTGTAAACACTTAAATGTTAAAAGGGAATATGGGAAGGAACAGATCATTGTTAACAAATTAAGTAAATAACTAATCTATTGGAACCTAGTGGAACATTTTCAGCTTAAGCGGGCTTCACTGTTGTCTGCTGCTGTTTAATCTGTTCTTTCTGTCATGTAATAATAGGTGGGCAAAAGATTAATTCAATTTTTATACAATTAAAACATTGAAATTACTCACTACGATTCACACAAGGTCTAACAAGATATTATTAAAACGGTAGCTAAATTTATTCAGCATTTACAGTACTGCTATAGATTGCCTTTATTTATTAAAATATTATTAAAGAATAAGGTCAATCCAAAAATGCTCCCATGAATAGGTTATACAACAAGTTTATAACATAAGATTACCCTACTAGGTAATAGTTTAGCGCACCAAACAAATTATTTGAATATTAATAAATATTATTTTAATACGGAAGATTTGAGTAAAAACAGTTTCTGGCCAATGTTACGTTGCTATGTAGAATAGTATTATTTATTATAATAATACTATGGTACACAGGTATCGTTGACTTATATAGTTTCAAATTTTACTGAACCCAAATTTAATTGCTTGTTATACAGAGTATTAGTTCAATAATATTTTTATTAAAAATAAAATTGACCATCGACTGTCAGTATTCTATCAATCATAGCTGCAAGGTAATCTTGCCGGTTTCTTGAAATGTGTTGTCCATCACCTTTTTTTAACAAGCAGGGGTTTCATCAGGACAATGCTCCGTCATTTCAGTAGGGAGGGCTTACCGGTTTCATGAAATATTTATAAATATTATAATTGAGTTAGAGAATTAGAGATTCCAATAAAACCGTTTTACCTCAAAAAATTGGCTGTTATAGTTTTTCTTATAAAGCCGCATTGTATCTACATATGTCTCATTGTTGTATGCATACGGGGGTCTCACCAGAAACACTCCCTTAGTCATGTGTGAATTGGACGGTTTTATGCAGTATAATTTCTGTAATCGTTATAAACTTACTGGGGTTTCTTTATCAACTCATTCTCAGCCATTTCTGCTACAAAGTAAATGTAGTTTTCATAACATATATTATCTCCCATCGTTGCAAACACATTGCCAATTTATAAGAAACACTGCCTCAGTTATTATTTTACGGGTGGTACATCGGGTTCGTGAAATATATTTTCTCGCATTGATGTTGACATAATGAGGTTTTATTAGAAACCAAATTTATTAATGTTTGTGTGAAAAACACCGAGTTCATTAGAAGCTGTAACTCAATCATAATATTTAAAATTATTTCATTTTATACTTGTAAATAATAAACCGATCTCACAAGAATCTATGATTCATTTACACTTCTATACAAACACTTTTGAGTTTTATCAAAACACTATCTCAATATTTTCTGTATAGGTGATATATGGGTTTCATTAAAACTCCAAGACCGTTATACCTGTAGAAGAATACACCTATTTTACGAGATTTTATGAATCACTATACCCCTGTACATAAAAAACACTTGGGTTTTACATACACACTGGATTAGTCATCGCTAAAGAGCAAAACACTGGATTCCTGGAAATATGCGACTCGTCCTACACATTTAGGAAACACAATAATTTACTTCTCACAGTCCTTAATTAACAATACTTAGCATTATATTTAAGCCTCTTGCAGTATTACAGTACTCACCAAGAGGGTGTGTGAATGGTGCTGTAAGATATGTTTCAACTCTGGATGGCCGTGGTTTTGACATAATTTTTTGATTTTATGCCAGTTGGAAATATACAAGGTGTTTGAAAAGTCTGGGTACGGCTTAATATTTTACAAACCATAGCAGATAACATCTATAAACTTTGCACAGTGTAATATGGCTATGTAAACTGTTTTTCCTTGCTATTACCATGACATGCCAACCATGGGAGGACGGCCCCCTGAGGAAAACATGGAAATCTTAAATTAAAGCATAGGTCAAGTGAGTTTTAGGTACACATCGTGAAGTACATTATGCGCTGCCATTTCTGACTGGACCGTCTTATTCCGATGCGGTAGGCGGCGTTTCACTCTACTAACCAATGGTTTCATTGATTAGTATTTATAAAAAATAACAAACAAATTTTATTAAAAACAAGTGGTAAGTTAACTATTTCACCAACATAGACCAATGGTAGAACTTAAGTATTGATATTAGCCACTTTAACATTTTTAAATGTTTAAACTAATTTATTTAAGAGGAACTTGGATGTTTACTAATGTAAAAGTTTCCATTCATGGATGCTGTCACTTTCTAATGTTAGACAAAATGACCTGGGTTTTCCCTCCTTATTATTTCAGATTGTTATCAACAACAGACAAAGTCCTACATCTATTAATTCCTGTACAGGAAATCACATTGTCAGTTATCTGTTGATTCAGACTTTTTGTGAGTGCGCGTACAGTGTTAGTTGTTTCTAGTTTAAAATTGTAAAATTTCAAGTCATTACCGAAAGAGAAATGGACTTATCAGAATTGACAGAATTAATATACTCATTATGAGGGGATATGGTGACCTCAAGCGCTCTTACCAAACCGTAGCAGATTTATTTCATGAAAGATTTCCGAACAGACCACCTATTTAAAAAAATGGTATTGTCACCACCGTCCGCCGTTTCGAAGAAAATGCAACTGTAAAAGATCTTCGTCGCAGTGGCAGACCTAAAACAGCGACTAATGAGGACATGGCTACCGACGTTCTTGTAACAGTCATTGAAGAGCCACATTCGACTACCAGGAATCTTGCTAGTATAACATTAGTATATATTCTGTATGGAAAATTTTAAATTCTAACAATTACCACCCTTACAAGGTACATCTTGTACATGAACTATCCGAGGACGATTTTGATAGACGTATCGAATACTGCGATATACCGATGCAAAAGTTAGATATAGACCCGAATTTTGTTAACAACATTGTTTTTTCAGACGAAGCAAGTTTTTGTTAAATGGAAATCACAACCGACATAACTGACGGTACTGGTCAAAAAAAACCCTCACTGAATGATAGAAGCTCATACCCAACATCCACTAAAAGTGAATGTTTGGTCAGGCCTGATAGGATCCAATGTAATCGGTCCTTTTATTATCGATGGAAATCTAAATGGGGATACTTACCGCAACTTGTTGGTTGACAGAATTATTCCAGCTATCCAAAATTTGGGATTGGGATTCTGTTTGGTTCCGAAAAGATGGAGCGCCCCCTCATTATGCTGTAAACGTACGTGATCTTTTGGACCAAACATTTCCAGAACGGTGGATAGGTCGGAGAGGAAAAATAGAATGGCCTGCTAGAATACCAGACCTGTCACCTTTAGATTAATTCTTTTGGGGATATTTAAAAAATAAAGTTTATCAAACCTAGCCTTATGACATAAAATGTTTCAGGCAAGTTAAGGAACTTTTTCCAATACTGTGTGTATTTATTATTTCCAACATAATGCTGGTGACATGAAGATGTTCACAAACAGATATATCCTGACCACATTAATGCACAAGACTACATTTCTCACAAGGCGGTCAAGACAGTAGAGAATATCTTCGTCAGGTATTAGTTTGTGAAACATACTCGTGAATAATTTATTGGAAGATTGTTTTGACGATGGAAGGATTGTGAATGAAACAGGATTTTCCGGTCATTTTCTATCGTTCATTAATAAAAAAAATATTTTTTTTATCACTTAAATATGGAACATGTCAGGAAAAATCCTGTTTCTTTCACATACTCCTGACATATGTGTGTCACCCTAAAACTACATTTGAAGCAGTGTTTCTGATTAATTCCAAGTGTGTTCCTTTGATAGATTAGTGAGTTAGCGGTTATCACGATATCGAGGTGTTCCTAAATGATATAAGCAACTATTTTAGAATGGCGTGTGCCTCCACAAAATCAATAACTAAGACGTATTTTATTTAAAATTAAAACTTTAAAATAAATCATTTTAAATCTTGTATTCTAATTAGGTTAGCTTATTAAGTTTATATCACATCGCATGTGTTATAGCAACTACACCCGGAGGCCTTAGCACATTCAAACTAAAATGAAAGCTCTTTTATGTTTTTGTTTTGTTTTGTCATGAGGACAACTATAAATCGTGAAGAAAATGTGTCTGTCACAAGCAGATGAGTCTGTATTTACTTGACCCACGCCAGCAATCAGTTGAACTGTGAACACATACAGTTAATACCAACGGTGTTAGTCACGTGACAACTATGTTTCGTGACACTTCAACGGGAACAGTGTTGGTCATACGATAATCCTACGTCCTCAGTATTCTAGTGGTTTCTACTTTTTTTAGATTTTTTCACTTAAAACTTCTAACTATAATTTTGGAAATAAATAAATACATGTATAAATTTATGTTTTATTATTTAATATTTTGAAAACTAATACAATTTAAACACCTAACTAATAATTATGAGTAAATCTGAAATATAAAATTTAAGCTGTTACTTGAAGTCAGGATTGTAGAACAATAAAACATAATATCATCTGAAGCAGACTTTAAACTCTATAGTCTACTTTACATTTGCTTTATTACTTAATAGTGATAACAATGAACGTATCACTTGCTTTTTTGTTTACTAGGCGGTCAGTCAAGTGAATAGGATTAACATTTATAGAGGGACTGTTTCATCAAAGGACTAATTAGATTTAAGACTCACACTTTCTAATCTAATATTTGGTTTTATGGATAGATTTAACAATTAAGAAGCCATTTTTTTACCACTGAATGTAAAGAATGTATAAGAAACTGCCAAAAATTTCGTATAGTAACAATATTATTCCACAAAATAGGTTTGATTTCTAATTTGGAATTTTTAGAAAAGTTAGTTAACGCTGAAGAATACAAATTTTAAAACATTTTTGTTAAAAATTATCATAATTAGTGTTAACCACAACATTTTTATGCCTCAATAAATCCAATAAGAGCAGAAAAAGCAATTATCTACTAAAAGTATGTTTCACAATTTCCAATTTTGGTTCGTAATGTGAGTTATCCAATGGCCAATGTGAATGTAGTATCCCGTTTAGTTCCTTGAAGCACATGATCGACACATGCATCATCAAGGACAGCCGAATTATCTATCGTTGTGTAGGCTGGCTGGTCGTATGAACAATGCTATGTTATGTTTCTAAGGTATTTTAAGAGTTTATTTGTTATTTTCATATATTTTTTCAATAATATATTATCACATACAGTATTGGAAGTCAGTGAGTTGGGAGGAGTGCTTGTACATGGTAGCATTTTAAGTCATGGTAAAAAGATGAACAGGTCCCCAAGCGAGTAAAATACTTTGATCCATGCAAACGAAACACAAAAAATATAATGTGCAGTACAATTGAGCCAAATAGTGTCAAAGAAACCATGATAAACTGTGTCAAGTCTCTGATAAAATACTAAAAACGGTGGCTCTGAATAAGTGGGCTTGGATTAGTATACTGAAGAAAAATATTGAATTATCAAATGATATAGGAGTGCCTTCAGTAATGGGAGGAAGAGTTCTTCATAATATTATAAGCAATTAACATTTCTCGCACCCCAGTAATGTTAAATAGACTTATTTCTTTTCTAAATTTGTAAAGCAGGACAAAAGTAACACAATTTTAGCAATACATTTATTAAAAAACGCGTGGTATTTATTGCCAAAGTTAACTATGCCCTTATCTAATGAGACAAAACGAGTTTTGTACAATCAATTCGTTCTTAAAGTGCATTCTCCTAATTATAAAATCATTTCTAAGCAGTAATACAAAATGCCAACAACACTTTAAATCATACTAACTGTGAGACTAATTTGGATTTAACTTTATCGGCATCTAAAACTACGAGTATTTAAAACAGTTGTTTTTTTTAAGAGCGTTTGTGCCTGTGACGAATTACATTTTGATTGTCACTACTAAGCTTGCAATCACGGTAATGTATGTTCTGCTTTTGATCAATCGTTATTTTGGTTTAACTCTGTTCCACCTTTTTTCATCTTTTACAAAATTTTGTGATAAAACAATATTTTACCAAGAAGCTTTTACTGAGTTTCTGCGTCAGGAGAGTTACATAAAAAGTTACTTAAACATAAATAATCATAAAATTACATACTGAGTGATATTATGTAGAGATTTAGTGTAAATATGTGTGGCCTTTTTATATATGTGTATAAGTAAATTTAAGTCCGAAAAATACTTTTTATGCGACTATTTTCAACATGTTTACTTTGATACCAATAATTTTACTGAAAAGTTTGGCAAATTCCGTTCGTTGCCACTAATATTCTGCAGGTGACGTGCCGTTGGCACTCTTCATATTGTTTCCTGCAAAATCTGGTATGGAAATATACTCTTGATCCACTCACTACTTAATACAAATCTGTAGTTCTTATGCTGTTAACAATAACTATGTTTTCTAAAATTGACTCGGATATTTTACATGGGATCCTAATAAAGAATTTTCAACAAATTTACGATTTTTAAATCGTTATAACGTGAAGTACTTGAAGTTACGGTGTGATGAATATACCATATCCGTGCTTGTAACACAATTAAAACATTTTAAGTATAAACATCTTCACGCAACTGTATATCGACCGCTTCTCGAGAGTCATTTAATAATGACATTTTGTTTATGAGTGAACACTTGCCTGGCTAAACCTAATGGTTCTTTCAAGAAACAGTTAGTACTAAGTATGGCAAGGGAAGCCAACAATACTGAAAGTAATGTTAAAAGAGGTATATCGAGTACTAGTACTGCTTTACACTGCATATATGTACTGCTATCAACCCCAAGTGCTGTATTAAGGTGCAGCACATCCTCACACGTTACCTGAATCTCATGAGAAGTGTCCTCTCGGCCTACGGCAATAAATGTAGGTTACGTTTGGAGGTAACCATTAGGATGTAGGATGTAGATAACCGTTAGGATTAACGTGATATCGTGTAAACAGGTCCCAATGTTATGATACCTGATTTGTAAAAGGATTTCTCCTGCACCTTAAGCTCTATCGTTATTCTGCTCGTATTTTATAAATAAACTTTGGACTTGATATATATATATATATATATATATATATATATATTGAGATATATATATATATATATATATATATATATATATATATATATATATATTGATATATGTATACCACTATTACTTTATCATATTATTTTTGGGTTTGCCATACTATAAGGCACCGTTGGATGGGGTAAACTCGTCTGAAGTAATATGGAATACAGGTATATTCCGTTCATTCTTTCACGCTCAACTTCCCTAAACGAATACACATGTAATTTCTGCCTAGCTCACTCAAATGATCTATTTTCCACCCTTAGATAGCGCAAAACTGTTAATTCTATTCAATTCATAGAACAAAGATTTTACATAATTAATGTTGATGAAGCCTACCATAATTAATGTATATGTAGGCTGTGCAATGTATTGACTCTAAACGACATTGGATGATGTGGGAGAGTAGATCTCTTGCTGCTTTCATGTCCTGAGTCGGCAAAGGTTTCCATACATGTCTGTAAGTCTAAGTTCCTCATTTCGTCAAGGTGAAAGAACACGAAGGGATTCAATAAGGTGTTTATTACAAATTCAAACACCTCCTTTGCCCTAAAACGTAAATCTCCCAGTGTCTATATTTACTTTCGGCAGGAATCTCTTAGTAATTATCACTTAGTCTTATTCTTAAAATTATTATCGGTTTGGTCGCTAGGCAGTTAAAATAAAACTCTTTAAGAAACCGAGGAAGCAGAGTTTAGTTACAAGTGTATTTTCATGGCAGATTATATTTTAAGTTCCACTTAAGTTAGGTAAAATTATACCCAGGAAGTGTATGTTTTATAAGATGTTTCATAATTAGACAATGAAAAAATTTTATCATGGTTGAATTTCAATATTTTGTAATTAAAATTAATTATGAAATGTAATAAGGCATACATCGTTTTATGAAGGTAAAATTGAAAAAAGAAAATCGAACACGTACAAGTTCGACACGACAAATTGTGTAGTAAAAATGGAAAAGGTTGTAAGTGCCAAAAATAAAAAAAATGTCTTTTTCGGTGAAAAGCGAAGTAAAAGCCAAGCGTAATAAGATAGACAAAGTAGTAAGTGCCAGAAAAATTGCCCCTAGTTTGTAGAGCAATCGGAAGATGTCAGCACCGTGTAAGAGCCGTGCGGAGTTGAAGTGGAGAACGATGTAAGTCCACCCGCCATGATGTATGTTCCTTGTCTATTCCGTAGTTATTTGCTGTTGCCGGGCGGGCAGTGACGCTACGCATGCTCGCCGCTTTTACGTTTTGTGTTGTTTTACGTAGTGATTATTTTATTTAAGTGTGTTGCGTGTAACAGGCGTTGAAGTATTTATTAGTGCAGTGTTCTATCTTACTAAAAATGGAAGCACCTCCTGTTCGTAAGAAAGTTCTAGTGGAGAGAAGACGAAGGGCTCGGGAAAAAGGAGACAGTTATGTTACTTGTAAAGGAAAGACTATCCCCGCAAAAAATCCCCCACCTCCTGAACGAAGCTGTTCATGTAAGTACCAATGCAAAAACTTGAGTAACGAACAAAAACTGATATTGTTTATGGAATTCTACAAAGTTGACGAAAAAAGCCAGGGAACATATTTACTCAACCACATGCAGATGCTACCTATTGCCCGTAGAAGACACGGGAATTACGATGATCCCAGTGAGAGTAGACGCACCTGCTCGTTTGCATACAACATTCCTGATGGTTCTGGCAAAAACATACAAATTTGCAAAAAAACTTTTGCTATTTCTGAAAGGAAGTTGATTGGTATACAAACTAAAAAAAAAACAGGATGCTTGATTTTCGAAGACAAAAGAGGGAAAACCCCTGGATCAAATGAACACAAGGTGAAGTATACAGAAAATGACCGTAATCTGGTTAGGTGTCATATAAATTCTTTCCCAAGATACGAAAGCCATTATTGCCGAAAAGTATCAAGCAATGAGTTTTTGTCCCCAGACCTGAACAAACACAGAATGTTTATGGCATTTAAAACCCAATACCCTACAAGTCCAGTCAACTATAGTTTTTATACAGAAGTATTAAAAAAAGATTTCCCAAAACTCAAGTTCAAGGCTCTTGCAGCTGATACTTGCAAAAAATGTGATCTTTTTAAAGTGCAGATTTCATCAACTACCAATGAAAGGGCAAAACGGGAAGTTAAAACTAAACAAGAAATTCACCATCGAAAAGCTGAAAAGGCCCATGTCTGCATGAAAGAGGATATTACTTTGTCCCAACTTCCAACTGGTACCGCTACAACATTATGTATGGACTTGCAACAGGTGATGTTCGTGCCCATGCTTACCCATAGCACCATGTTTTACTGCAGACAACTTTCTTGCTATAATCTAGGAATACATGTGGGGGATAATGACTCAGCGTTTATGTGTATGTGGCATGAGGGCATCGGAGGTCGGGGAGCCAATGAAATAGCTTCTTGTCTCTTTAAAGTTGCTACTGTTCAAGGCCATTTTTCTCGGAGAAGACTTGTAATATGGTGCGACAACTGTGGTGCTCAAAATAAAAACAGGATGCTCTTAATGGCAATTATTTACCTAGTTCACAAAGGGTTTTATCGCTCTATTAACTTGAAGTATCTTGTAAGTGGGCACAGTTATATGAACTGTGACAGAGACTTTGGCATTATTGAAAAACGCCGCAAAAATGCAAAAGCAATGGTTCCTAAAGACCTGGAAGATGTAGTTGCAAGTGCAAAATTTAAATCCCCCTTCACAGTTGTTTCTATGAAGACAGAAGACTTTATAGATTTTAAAGGTCTTGCAAATCAGTTCATTAACACAAAAGATCTAGCTATCAGCAAAATTTCCCACTTCCGAGTTTCTCATAAGAATCCAAGCACAGTGAAGGTAGCGTCAGTTTTGGCACTTCAAGATGATGGTATGGTAACATGGAACAAAGTTGACGTCTTAAAGAAAAAGGCCGACCTTGGCAATCTTCCCGACTTAAAGGACTTGCCAAAAATCCAGTTTAAATAAAAAATCTCACAAGAAAAGAAGAACGATCTGATAGGAATGATAGACTACATAGAAAAGGCAGAAGACAAGCAGTTTTATAGAGATCTTCTGGCAGCAGACACCGTTCCTGATGGTGTCATGGAGGTGGATGCAGACATTGAAGACAAGGACTACTAGTTGTATTAAAAGTAAGGTATTTTAATGTACAAGGTCCTAGAGTTAATAATATTAATAATATTACGTATATTATGTAACTTTTTTCAGAAAGTCAAGACTATGACTAAAAGTGTTTTATCTTTTGTACGTATTATCATGTATCCTTGTAACATATTTTGATCTTATGGTGTACATTAAACGCTTCTAAACAATACTGGACTTACATCCTTTTTTTAAACTAACCCTTCACTTACATCATTTATTAAATAAAGAAAGGCACATACATCCTTTTCCACAAAAAAAACCGATTGCTCTTATATCTTTTTCCATATTTTTTTGGTTTCCGCTTATATATTTATAGCAGAAATTGTATTATATGTTATTCCTATTGATTTTATATTTTTATAAATATAAAAAATATTTTATTAGTAAATATTCAATGTTTTAGACATATTTTATTGAATACTGAAAATTTAAGTTTCTGGCACTTACAACCTTTTCCATTTTTACTACACAATTGAGCTTGAAGGATTATACTGAAGTATTTAATTGCAAGAATGATAATATCGATAAGGAAAGATTCCAATTTAATGCTGACAATGTCACTATCAGTTGGTAAACTCTCACATCTTTTTATATATGACTTCAGTTGTCATCATACGTCTAAAGGGCGAGTCTGTAGAGTTTTATTGACTGGTAAATGTAATGGGCCTGTTTCAGATATATATATATATATATATATATATATATATATATATATATATATATTGTATGTGTGTTTTGCAGTGCAACATGTTAAGTTGTTGGCGTATTTCTAAAAAAAATAGCCTGCGTACTATATATAATATTATTAAATATATGGTTAGAAAACTCAACCCATTAACACGTAAACTGCGGCAGACTGTTTACGGCACACACAGGTAGTGGGAGCAGTTGGTACCGCTCCGTATGGACATGTGTTATGCTAGACAGTTATTTTACAGTAATGTAGTAGTAAAGTATCGTAAAGCAGTCAAGTACTTCTTTCGCTTGTCTAAGTTATAAACTAAATTTTTTAAACATACAATTAAAAGTCCTGTAAGCCAATACAGGATCACATTTTTCTCTCGAAGGATAACCTAATTTACGATAGTAATGTTCAAGCTTGACCACTTAAAACCCATTTGAGGTTTATTAGCATTATTTACACTTTTAATACATAAAATAATGAATATAATTATATGTTTTAAATCAATACTCACTTTAGAGGAACCCATTAAGCTGTTTGAAATTTAACTTTATTGCTAGATATTGGCTGATTAAAAAAAAATTATAAATAACTATTATAATGAAATAAAATGCATTTTTATGCATCCATAACATTATACATTTAAATATTTTTAGTTCTACTTTTTTAAATATAAAAAACGTGCAACCACAATCATAACACATATTACCAACTGCCTTCACTTATAAGTATATAAGTGATTTAACACTATGAGACAAACAAACCGATAGACAGACAACCCTCCTTTCAGCCCACATCCTGGTGTCAGCGGAGAAGTAGACGGATGACCAGTTATACAGCAAACGAAGTGAATTCAAACACTACCGCGCTTTGTGACGAGTGTTGAGTCGCAAATGGATGTTCTTGTTATACAAAAATAAAAATACACATTTATATATTGTAAATCTTTTCATAAAGCTTTACTGATTCAACTAGGGCCTAAGATGAACAAATTAATATGGAGTGATTTAAATAAAATCAATAAGCTACGGAATTTACATTCATTATTAACAGTCACTATTTTTACTACTGTGTTTTAATACGAAATGTAAGTATTAACGGACGGATTAAACAAGTAATGTACATAATGTATTTTGATTGCAACAAACTATTTACATACAGAAACCTAATAGCATTTTAGCACCTAATTATTCCTTAAAATCTTTTTTATACGGTACTTATTTGAATGATAATTGAGCTTCATATTGATTTTAAAGTTACTCTAACTATGGCATGAATTTACAAAAGCAAAAGAAGATTGGAACATCTGTATGTGAATATTTCTATGCAAGGACTGTTTATAGTGTCATTTAAAAAGACTATGGTGTCCCGTTTTAAGGAGAAAATTACGCAAAAAGCCACGGGTAACTGATAATGTTTTGTATATGCATTTATTTCAAACTTTTTTGTCTACAGTAATTATTAATTATCTATTTACATTTAATTAACGACATCCACGACTTTGCCTAAGGTAAATTCTTCTGCTTTCTTCCAAAGCGTTAATGCACTTTAAGGAAACTGCATATATATGTGGATTATCTTTTAGCCTTATAATAGCTTGGCACAAAATTATTATAACAGTATAGCATAATTTAAAGGATCTTGATAGGTTTCAACATAAAACAAGTCGAAACCAGTGTATCTTAACTTTAAAAAGCAACGCCTAATAAACATAATTATTGCAGTTAAAAACATTGACACGTGTACAGTAAATATCAATATTACAAAATATTTCTGATGGACCTCTGAAGTTTGAGAGTTAAAGATTTTTAGTAAGAATCTGTCAAGTATTTATAGTTCTAGATGTGTTTAATGACTTGTGTGACTTTTTGAAACCTTAGAATACGGAGGTCTGAAATCGTTGTACACATTGTTTATAAACCAGAACTATGCTATATAATTAATTACTACATAATTTAATGACTCATAATGTTACTAGTTAGTTTTTATTAAAAATCTTCAAGGAATAAGCTTTGTGGATAAAATTCAGGTGTGCGTTTTTAAGTTATTTTAGTGGTTTGTTTAAGGAGTTAGCTTAATAAGTCACTTGTTCAGCCCAATTCTAGCACTGAGCTATGAGTTAATTAGTAGTGATATAGTATTTTGCAGGTTTCATAGCTAGTGTATTATAATTAGAATGTACCGTTATTATGTACTTAAGTATAATATTTAATTTTTATTGTATATTTTTTTTCAAAACCCTGTTATTGGTCACTTGTTATTGGTTAATATTATTATTTGTTCTGATCTTATTTAAACTAATTTTTTGGCGCAATAAAAAAGGAATTGGCACACGTATTATTCTTTTTTCTCCTGAAATCTGTATCTGATCACGCCCCAACCGTGAAGAAGATAATTAAAATTAAAAATTAACGTATTAAAAATTAGCCTTGTGGTATATTTTTAAATATTAAAATAAATTACCAGTTGAAAAGAATGAATTTTGGTTATGAGAACCGTGAGATAATATTTTAGAGGCTCGATTAAGAAGGACCACTTCACACTAGGCAGTGAAGACGCCGAACACACTTATTTCAACAAGAGTTCACTAGGTTACACATAATGAGTTTATGAACAGTGCATATTCAAATAAAGTGCAGAAAATAAACAGTTACCTTTGTTTTCATGAGAGGTACCTAACCGTAGACTGTTGTTGTTGAGGGTAAGGTTGTGATCAGTAAGTGTGGAAATAGGCTGCTGTCTTGTAGGCAGGCGTGAAGTCGGAAGATGTCCTTCACGAATTCACTCACGCACAATACGACCGCAAACGGATAGTTCATAACACTGTGGCCAGTCCTGTAGAGCACGGTAGACGCGGGTGTCCGGGAGCAGAGACGTTCTGGTAGAGATTGCTAATCCAGAGCACTGACTTTAATGTTAAGGTAAATGTACAACAAATAGAGATAAACGAATATTTAAATGAGAGAGTAACACATGGGGGAGAGAGGAAGTATGGTAAGCAGTGCCTAGAGTGTACACAAGTGCCCCAGGCGGGACCGAGAGTATAATGAGCAAGCGTGCCTACGCTTGCAAGGTGGGCAATTGATAAGTCAATCGTTGTGATTGGTTGGTGAGTGTACAGTAAACAGCTGATTCGTGAAACAATGGTTCATTGGTCTGTCGCTGTACGTGAATATTTTAATCCAGTAAGGAATGGTATTGTAGGCACTAGGCCGCAGAAAGAGATATAGAATTAATGCAGTATATACAGTTTAGTAAAATAAAGGCAAATATAGAGTATAAATTGCCCAAAAAATATATACATAATTACTGTTCAATAAAAGTAGTCTTTTCATATTAGGCAATAAAAAACAAGTTATTTCATGCAATAATACTTAACACCAGTGATTATGTATTATTTACCAGATGGTAAAGAATATGTTATGATGAAGTTATTCTGACGATAACACGTTGTAGTGATAAATGGCTAGTCCCGTCACGAATTTGTTTTTGGCTAGTTTCAGCCCTACTTTAAATCATACCTCAAATCCTTCTCATATTCTTAAATTCTTCTATTTTTCCTTCTTTATTTCTGCAACTGCAGCTGCAATATTGAAAATGTCATCGCCGTGATGTGTGACTTCAAGGTTTAAGGGAAGTTAAATATTGGTATAATAAATTGTAAAAGTTTGTACGCAATATTCCAAAGAACATTTGAACCACTAGACGAATTAAAATTTAAGTAATTATTACTATTACTATTTATTAACAGCAACCTGGGAGTCATATTATTATTTAGTAGGAGATGAAGAAATGGCTGTAAGATTCTTCACACACTAAACGTGCATGACACCTTTGCAGTCACAATTATTTATTATTACTACCTAAGACATCTAATTTACTGCTTATCTACATCACAAAATAAATGTAATTTGCAGAACTTTCTTCATTATAGATACTGTCACTCAAAATGCAGTGCAAAATTTGTGACGTATCAGGTCAAATATGTACCGTTTTAGAATGTAAGCGTACATTAAACTTTATTATATTATACTCAGTAAGATGTTTTTTTCCAAGCGTACGTTTAGTCTTCTACACATAAATGTTTATATAGGCCTGTAACTTAAATTGGAATTAAAGATATCAACCTATGAATATTACTGCAACTTTGCAATTTTAGTATTTGTTATATAATGTGTATTGATTTAGGAATTAAAGTTTGTTATCGGTTACTGACTGGTATTTGGCTGAATGTTGACAATTTCTATAAAAAAAGTTATTAGTTTTTTTCCTAATATTTATACTGTTATCTTTAATTAAAACAAGGCGATATCCTCTATGTCGCTCGTATAGGGAAAGTAAGACCTTAGGCCCTATTGTTTAATCAGTTTCTACTTTGAGAAAGTTAGTGGTCATTCTATGGTAATAAAATCACAGCTACAATATTAATACTTCCTAATTGCAATATAAGCTGCCATTAGTCATATCAGCATATGGTTTATAAGAGAAATATACAATTTCTGTAATTCATTTAATAAGAGATTTAGGAGAATTATACTCGACTTAGTTAACTAAAGAATTCACTGGCTTTAAAAACTTGCACAGTGAATTAATCAGTTTGTGTTAACTGCTCTGCGTTAGTTAAATTCATTATCAAATTAAAACTTCAACAGAAAACCATTTCCTAGAAAGTTAATCACTACTGTTGCAGGTACTTGAAGGACATTCTGCATTTACCACACTGCTGAGGTTTGAGTGTCATGGATTGAGTGGTTGAACCTGACATATCGAGTTCTATATTTGACTTCCTGCTTAGATAGTTAGAGGGTACCTTTAAGTTTAAGACTGGTAATAATCTCTTTTACTGCTACTACATCATCTACCCTACTCATTGTTGACTAGATACCTCACAGTGACTGACGAAGAAAGAGAAGTTCGTCACAAGAGAGCATTATGCGAGTAACTGCCATGTGTGATTCTCAATACCAAAGTGAACTTCTTTTAGTACCGTTTAAGGAACAATATCAACAATAAGGTAAAACTGAATCAGTGGCCACTTTACCTTCTTTAGTCCCATTTCCCACTCGGTTGTCACATGTCATTTGCTTGTTCCGCCAAAAAGGATTAAACACCATTTTTATGTTTGCCGTGTAATATTGAAACGAATGCGTCATCATACCTAAGTCATAATGTTGGAAATCTAAGTGTAGTTCAAAGTCTTAGCAAAATTCAAATTGTGTTCACGATAACACTAGTACAATCGCTGTTTTATATCTTTCGAATAAACAAGTTTTTCACTTTTTTCGCAGGTAAATTCCTTCTACTAACTAAAATTTTGTTAAGAAAGGAAATGTTCACAAAATTCTATTCTTGATTGAATAGAAAGGCCTAATAGTTTAAATACTACCTTATACTATTAATTAGGGTTTCCTATTCAGTTGTGTACTACAGTAATTTATTGTTGATTGAAGCCTCTTGACAAATAAACAAATGCAATATTAGCGTTACATGTTAAGCACTTCTCACACCTCTGTTCAAAATCTTTCCTGTTTAGCGTTATGCTCACGTATAATCTCTTTGCGTAAACATTTGCTGTAAAATAAGCTGGGGAATAACATACATTCCGTCGGAGCTAAATAGTCTGATCCAGTTGCAAACAATTTATCTTCTAATTTTCTACATCCACATATAAACTAATCGGAAATCCCTACAAACTTAACCTGGAGTTTCCAAAGATAGTCAGTGTATACGTACAAATATTCTTTGTAACGACCCTCATTCATCCCCATCCTTAATCCTTGTCCCTTTCTAAATGAAACCCTGTTTGCTGGGGTTCGGATTCCCTTATTGAATAAAGAATAAGAATAAAGAATAAAGAATGATTTATTTTCTCATTTTCTTACAGGCTACATACATACATCAGTACGTAACGGTAAATTAATATAATGGGGTTATAATTTCCTAAATCTTGCCAGGTCTGACTGCACCATTACAAAAGACTGGAAATAAAAAATTACTTCTTCAAAATACCTATAAACTAAATTTATAGTTAAAATATAACCTACATCTAAATGCGCTTAGGCCTATACTATACAATAAATGAGAAAATATAGGGCCTCCAAGGCTAAGCCTGTTTGGAGGTTCCTTATTATATTTTAACACATAAAAAAACATCAGCAAACAACTTAATTTAACAATTTAGATCTCTCTTGAGGATATAAATTAATATATTATTTAATCAAAACATAATATAATAATAGTTATAATCAACCTGCTTGTTTGAGTTAGATTAGATTTTTCAAATTATTTGAAAATATATATAAATATGGGCCGTGAGGTAAAAAAACCAGTTACTATGTCTGAATATATAAAATTGAATTTATATCCTCTAGTTCAAACAACCACCTTCCCAATTTTTTTAAAAATACTAATTTGTTATTTGAGTTTTTTATATTGTTAGGTAATTTATTAAAAATCCACGGTGACATAAAAATGAATGATTTAGTAAAAAAAGTATTGTTTGGTTTTGGAACTCTTATATTTCCTGAATTTCTTAGTTTTAAGCTGTATTCATTTGCTTCTAAGTTGGTAGTATTTATCAAATCATAGTATTGTTTTAATACTTTATATATAAATAACATCTTGATAGGGAAAATCCTAAGCTGATTAAATAATGGTCGTGAGTGTTCAAATATATGACTGTGGGTTATTAATCTGACAAAGTGCTTTTGCTGCATAAGTAATGAGTTTAAATTTGAATCATACGCACTTCCCCAAAGAAATATGCCGTATTCAATTCGACTTTGTACAAGCGCAAAATATAACATTCTAAGTATTTTTAAATTGCAAATGTTTCTTAAAAAATAAAAAATTCTTATAATATTATTGAGTTTTTTTGTAATTTTCGATATGTGAATTTTCCAATTAAATTCACTATCCATATGAATTCCCAAATATTTTATAATATCCGATTTTTGTATCGTTGAACAATCCATTGTTAAGCAATTATTGATTTGGCTTGATTTCAAAATACAGTCAGCACATCTATAGAAAACAGGTTCAAATATAATGTCATTTTTTCTGAGACTGAAATTGACATATTTTGTTTTTTCCGTACTTAAAAGCATATGGTTCATTGTGAACCACCACTGAATTATTTCTAGATCTTTGCTCATAGCAACGTGGATATCAGTCCAGCTATCTTTGACATAGCTAAGGGCTGTATCATCAGCAAATGATGTTAGTGTTCCTTGAAATCTGGCATCGCATAGATCATTTATATATATAATGAAAAGGATTGCTCCCAATACTGACCCTTGGGGCACGCCATATAAGATTTTACCCATTTCACTATATGTGGAGTGCATTCTGACACACTGATACCTATCCCGTAAATAACTTTCAAACCAAGAATAAGCTATTCCTCGAATACCACACCTATAAAGTTTTTTTAATAAAAATTGTATGATCTACAGTGTCGAATGCTTTTTTTATATCTAAGAATAAACCACTTATACATTTACTTGAATTTAGGCCATTGTATACATTTTTGGTAAAATTAAATAGAGCGCTTTCGGTATTCATATTTTCTCTGAAGCCAAATTGATTTTTACTAAAAAAATCGGTCTTATTTAAAAAAATTAACAATTTTCTTTTTCATGAGTTTTTCATAGATTTTTGAGAAACAAGAAAGCAATGAGATTGGGCGATAGCTATTACACGTACTGCTTAGTCCACCTTTATATATAGGAATTACAACGGCTGTTTTTAACTGTGTTGGAAAAATTCCTTTTTGAAAACTAAAATTGATCAAATATGAGAGAATAGTGACTATTTCTGGTGCGACAGTTTTTATAGTGTATGAACTAATTTCATCTATACCTGGAGAAGTATTATTTTTCAATAAATTAATTATACCAAGGATTTCTTCCTCATATACAGTTTCTAAAAATATAGTTCTTTGTTGGTGTTTATCTATAAAGTAATTTCTTATGTTTAATTTAGAAAAATCAGATGGAACATTATCGGACAATTTTAATCCACTTACTACATTAAGAAAATACTGATTAAATTCATTTGCTACATACTCTGAATCATATTCAAGTTTGCCATTTACATCTAAGACTATGGTTTTGCTATTTTTTGTTCTTTGGTTTGTAATGTCATTCAAAACTTTCCAAGTGTTTTTAGTATTGCCTTCACACCTTTCTAATTTATTTTTATAATAATCATTTTTCAATATCCTAATTTCCTCTAATAGCTTATTTCTAAAACGTATATAATGATTTTTCAATTGAATGTTTTGAGGATGATTTTTGACTAATTTGAATAATGAATTTCTTTTTTTAATCTTGTAACAGATTGTATCATTAATCCAAGGTTTTAGTTTCTTGAATTTATTTTTTTGTAATATTGATTCTCTGCTACAACTTATACAATTTTTAAATGTTTTAATAAACGAATCAAAAGCTGACGACGGATCAAGTTTATTGTAAACACAAGACCAATCCTCAGCGGCTAACAGCTGCTTTAGATTCACATAATTGATACGCTGGCCGTCCCGGTGGGGCGGAGGAGGGGGCCGGGTCTCCCCCTCCGCCACCCCACCAAGAGCAATGCATACCAGAGAGTGGTCTGTGATACCAGCGTGTATTGTTGTGGCATCGATTGTTACCGAGCGCTTATCATATAAACGCGCATAGACATGATCAATACATGTTGCTGAATCTACTGTAATTCTTGTAGGTTCATTAACAAGACTTTCTAAACCATTTACTGCCATTAACCTTTGATAATTATCTACAAGATAATGATTTTCCAAAATATTTATGTTAATGTCGCCTACAACTAAAAAACTTTTTTCCTTCTTAAAACCATCTAAAATATTAGTAAACTCTTTAATAAACGAATCTATTGTATATGAATATAATCTATATAGAGCCAAAATACAAAGGTCAAAGTTACATAATTTTAATGATATTTTTAATGCGTCAGCTGTTTGCATTTCTACTATTGTTGAATTTATAACAGTTATTGAATTTTTAACATAAATGATAACGCCACCAGCTCTGTAGGTATCATTACAGTTTGAATATAAAACATAATTTGGTATTTCATAAAAATTTATTTCATTACTGTTGATCCATATTTCAGATAAAATAATTATATCGGGAAAAGTATTTCTCTGTTCAATTTCAAGTATAAAAAGATCAAAGTTTTTACGAAGGCTTCTTATGTTTTGATAGATTATTTTTACAGAATGTTGATTAGTCATAATTAAAGATTTTATGTTTATATTTACTTAATACTGAATACAAAATAACTAGTATACTTTTTATTCAAAGTTGACCTACATAATATAATAATAAAATAAAAAAATAACACTTAATGTATTAACATACAAAAGAAATAGATACTGGTACTGAGTTTAACCTTCATACATAAGCTATTTATTTACATTTACCTTTGGCAGGTCAGCCTGGCAAGTTACATGAATAACTTTAGAAGTCTCCTCTTTTCGTAAAAAGATCCTTCCATCCCGCACCCAAACGAACTGATAATTGTTCTCACGCTTAAACTTCCGTGCCTCTGCCATGAGCTTCCTCTTCATCGGTGTCAGGGACTCGTTGATATAGACCGGCTTGTCCATTTCCAGGTTCATGTGCCGCGTCGAGAAGTTACTTTTGACACGTCTTTTTCTTAGCAGCTCTTCTTTATCTAGTCGGCTTACAAACTTCAGCACTATTCCAGGCGGAGGACTGTTGGGCTCAGATCTTTTTCCCAGACGATGGCAGGCATCAATCATTGTATTGGATATATTGAAGTCCAACGCTTTTCCCACCTCCTTTACGACAGACACCACGTCTTCATTTTTTTCCTGTGGGATACCATGGATTTCAACAGTGTTCCTTCTTGAATACTGCTCCTGCTCCTCGATGCGTGCTTCCAGAGAACTGATTTTCTCCCTGAGTATTTTATTCTCATTTACTAGGCCATCAACTATTGCGAGGCATTTTTCCACTTCCTCAGTTTGTATCTTGACGGCTTCGGTACTCTCGTCGATTTTACTGTAGAGTGTTTCATACGACTTATTGAAGTTTTTCTCCATTTCTTTTTGGCTTTCTGCCACTTCAATAATCTTCTTCATAACGTCTTCTATGGTGAGTTTCCCCTCCGTTGCTTGAGACTCGAACCTCATACTCTTTCGCCGTTCTGAAGCACAAGGTTGGCATCTCCACACTAGGTTATCCGCTGTCACACACTCTACATCAGCCTTGCTCATTTTTAGACAACTTGCGTGAAAATCCTTAACACAGTCTTTGCACGACAACCTTATCTGCTTAACCGTAATTGTTTTCAGGCACATCCCACACATAGACATTTTAAAAAATTTAATTATGTGGCAGTCACCAAAATAAAACTCTCCAAAAACCACTAGTATTAACACCGCGCGGCAGGTTGACAATTGATTCACTCGCGAATTTAAGACTCCCAAGAGAGACGTGAGCTCTTATCAGACACAACCTTCCTCAACGAGCGCTGACTCATTACTGACTTATTGCCCTTGACCTTTTTATTTTCCGCCTTCCGCTATTGCCGATGTCCCGTTGTTCCTAACCTATCTTATTTAAGCGCCCCTTCCACGGTCCTACGTGTAGCTCTACACCCTTCATTTTCTTTCCGCCAATAAATCCCTACGTCCCCTTCACCTAATACGTCTCCTCTACTCCCCTCCTATCCTTAAACAACCAGCGACGTCCTAATTCCCCCTGTGTCGTGTTCTAGTTCCACCTACCTCTTTTACTATTTTACCCTGACCTTTGCCTGTACCCTGGCGGTTATCTGTTTCCGCTCATCATTATATATTTCCTCTCCTCGTGTCCTAATAATCCACTTTGAACGACGTCTTCAAGTAGTCGGAGTCGTCATAATCACACTTCCTCTTACAGTTCTTTTCGTCCTGCGCTATAGAAATCCGAGCACCCTTATCCCCTCGCCCGCCAGAGCAATCCAAGCGGAACCTTTTACCCTGCGTTAGAGCAATCCGAGCGCCTCTTTCGCTTTCCTCCCCTAGATAAATCCGATCGGAACCGTTTGTCTTCCTATCCCCCCGTCTGCACTCCTAGTCGTACCCTACTTTGAGCCTTGGCTGTGATGATACTGGGAGTTTGTATTTACTACACATAGGTTAACTCTGCTCTTAACCTGAGCCTTTGGTTTGTCCATTCTAACTACCTTATCACGACCCGTGGGATACTTTACTCCACTTTACGACTGAAGCTTTCTGGATCTGTAAACGACCAGTCACGAAACTCAGGACAATATTCGTTATAATTCTAGTTCATAAAAACTTAACCGTTACGTAATATAAGCAACATAAATTTCTTTTAAGTCTTCAGAGAACACAATTCCTTCCCATATTCATAATATGAGATTTAAAATGTTAGTTAGTCCAAATTTTCGACTAAGTGAATTCCTATCAGTGCCGTACTGAGTTGAGACAATCGAGACTTGTCTGGTAACCACTATGAGAAGTTTTGTAACTTGAGAATAACTGTCTGAAGTATACTTGAAATTTCTGTGTTTCAATTATTAAACTGATTTTACAAAATGTAATATTCTCAGGCCTGAGGGGGGTTTGGAATTTAAATAACATTTTAAAAGGTTCAGTAAAGCTTACGAGATCGATAAGTGAAGAACATAGCCGACTCACGCAATCACAAAACTGTACCCATGGTAACAGCTCCCCTAAATTACTATACTCATGTTTGTATAAACCGCACTTTAGTAATTGTTACGTGATTGAGACACCGTGTTTTCATTAACACAATTTAGTAATAAATTCTAGTAAAGAGCATATTTACATTAAACGTTTTATATTAAACACTGTAAAACTTTCATTTGCTTAAAAACAATCATGATCCACACTCGTGCAACTAGTTTCATATATGTGTAAAATTATGCAAATGTGTAACGTTTGGAAATGAGATTGAAAAATTCAATGATATATTTTTCCCAAAGTAGTCAGACTTATTCAACTTTATTTTAAAGTTGGCCTACCACCTAAGTTGGAAGAATGTTTAAAATAAATCATATAAAGAGTATAAAAAAAAGAGTTATTGAAAAAACGGATATTTGTCTAAATTACCCATATAACAGTTTCATATGGATATAACAAATGACTGCTTACTCAAATACATACTCACATAAATAATTTAAGAAATATATAACTCATCGTGTAGGATATTTTATTGCAAAATTAGAAATTTATTCGGATAAGAACAACCAAGAGTATTATACAAAACTCAAAGACGACTAAATTAGTGAAACCTATATACTTCATGGACGTGGGAACATTATAATTTAGATAGTAAAAATGAATAAATAAAAAGAATAACAAAATAACTCATTAACTCACAAAGGTGACAGCTTACAAATAGTTTATGCAGTGTGTTCTATGCTAATTATATTTCCCTGCTAGCATGCTCTAGTGAAGTGAACGTGATATATATATATATATATATATATATATATATATATATATATATATATTTGCACGCAGTATAAGATTAAAGTACTTTTTTACTGTCCAAAATACGGGAAATCAAAATATAACTGAAAAAATTCCTGGCTGTTTATCAATATTCTAAACTTATCCAGATTGGGAACCTCCATCTTTACCAAATAATCATCCCGTTTTTAGAATTCATAAACTTTGTCCTAGCCAATCTATCAAATTCCTCGTTTCCTAAAAACTTAAATACTACCAAAAACGAATCTGAAAATTAATTTAGAGCAATTAAATCACTACGTGGAAACAAGGACAGAATTATTTTACCCACCTAAAAAGGTAACTCTATCGTTTTGATGAATTCTTTAGATTATATTGCTGAATCACGAAGACAACTGAATGACACATCAACGTATGAGAAGTTAGATGAAGATCATTTTCCTCAACATAATAGAAAAATCCAAAATTACCTTATGAACAACGGTCCTCAAGACGGATTGTCTCAGAAAGCCATTGAACTACTAACACCTAGATACCCTCGAACTCCGGCGTTTTACACTTTACCGAAAACACACAAGCCTACCAGACCACCTCCTGGAAGACCTATCATCTCCAGCTATGGATGCCCTACGGAAAGGGTATCTGCTTATGTTGACGACATCTTGCAGCCGTTCAAAGATCAATTCTTTCTTATATGAAGGACACTAATGACTTTTTAACTAAATTACCTCAAATTAATCAACCCTTGCCTGACGACGTTTTATTGTGTACTGTCGATGTAGAATCATTGTAGGCAAATATTCCTACAGATGATGGTCTCGGCGCTGCCCAAAATTACCGTGATTCACGCCCAAACGATTCCAAACCTAGTACTAATTTCATTCTCAAACTTATGACCATGATTTTAAATTTAAATAATTTTAAATATCAAGACCAAAATTACCTTCAAACTAAAGGAACTGCTATGCGTACACGGATGGTTCCTTCTTACGCCAATCTTTTTATGGGACTATTGGAAAAGAAGTTTTTAACTAGTCAAAATTATAAACCTCTAATTTGGTTCAGGTACATAGATGATATTTTGATAATATGGCAGCATGGTATCAAAGAACTTAACGACATTCTTTTTAATCTCAATAAATTTAGCATTTTAAATTTTACATGGTCTATCTCACCAGATTCAGTAACATTCTTGGATACTGATGTATTTATTGAAAATCGTAATTTGGAAACAAACATTTATGTCAACAACAGTTTGCCCCAAAGACTATATCGGAAAAACCATCACTCCATTAAGAGATGTTGTTCATCAAAATTATGAGAGACCTTTATCTGCTCATGCGATTCAACGCAATCAAAATAAATTAGAAAATTGCTCCTGCGTAAAAGGAACTTACCATTTAGAGCCCAATACCAACCACAATACTAATCTCATAAATTTAAGAAATGTTAAAATCGCACATCAATTAATTTTAAAAATCAAAGTAACCAGATAGGTTGAACCTAAGATGATTCTCTTTTCCTTCTTATAAAAAAATTTTTAGTTCTATGTAAACATTTACAAACATTCTACACACAGCTGATTGGAATCTTGTTGTTTATGGTATTTATTTGTTAAAATTTTATTTTGGTTATTTCTTGTGTTTTTGGTTTGTGTTCTGTTTGTATATATTTAATTCAGTGTGGTTCTGATGAAGGGTTGTGTGAACCCAAAAATTAAACATGAGCACTGAATATTCTGGTCTTGTGTAAACTTAAAGTACTTAGAACAGTATAGACTAAATATCCTTTTCTCCGACTCATGCCAAAATCATTAAAATATGAAAATTCTAGGTTACATGGAGGTAGAATATAATTATGTATAGAGATATATACGCGTGTGTGAGTGCGTGTGTGTGTGTATGTGTGTGCGTACGTTTGGGTATGCGTGTACGTGCGTGTGATAACAGCGAGGAGAGTTAAGCCTTTTTGAAGGTTTTCTGATTCTAAATGTTATAAATAAGTTTCAATGTTCTAATAAGATTCAATACTTTATATTGAATATTGTTTTCGTATGAAAAAGGTGTTTTATATTCCTGAAAAATCTGTAAGTTTTCTTTTCAACTGACTTAAAGCAGTAGAGTAATAATATTTCACCAATTTTAGTCGTACACTACGCTATAAACGTTTTAAAAGATTTTGGAGTTTCAGGATATTTTATAAATTAAATATTTTTTTCATTTATCAAGCATACTTTAGTAGTGTGTAGCGCATAATTTTATATTTGAGGAAGTTACCGTTCTGATATTGAGAGATTATTAAAAAAAATACTATTGATATTAGGAAGTAATAAAAATATATACTAAATTGTGTTTAGAAAAATAAATTTTTCCATGGTTCTTAAGGGACACAGATAACAACACTATCATAATTGAGCATTCTTTTCTGTAGGGTTTTTTTACATTTTATTTATATTCACATTGATTGTGTGGATATTTTAGGGAACGATAAACAAGTGCTAAAATGTGATATGTCACATCATATATTTACTGTGGAAGGTAAAGTCAGGGTAAAGTAAATATACATGTCTATGATTCGCAACTTAGCAATTCGCGGTAGGTCCCCAGCGGTATCGACCCTGCAGGTGTCAACAGAGTTCATTTAGGGATTATATAGCATTCTATTTTTAATTATTTGAATTAATTTATAAATTTTTAATACTTGATCTAAATATACGTTATGTATGTTTAATTCTTATTTATGTTATTATGTGCCTGTTGTGTATTTTCGTACCTCACATATGCCTTGTGATCATAGGTGAAACTTTATTCCGCTGTTATAATTAGAATAAAGAATAATCACTTAACGTTCCCTTAAAAAAGAATAAAATATAAGAGTAGACTTACGAAAGAAACGTTACGAAACACTTCATTTGTGCTAAAGCACAAAACGAGCCCAACACATATAATGAACTGAAACAGTTTAACGTTCATCAACCCATATTATTTCTTGCAGTTTTAAGTTTAGATTACGTAACAATAAATACCACATATATAAGACATGTAGTAATGAATATTACGTCATCAAGATGGCTACCATGGTGTAATTGGGTGTATTGGCTCCTTACAGTATTAGTATTTTTCACGGGTATTTCTTACAATATTTTGTTGAAGTGTTTATTATTGTGCTGTGGTAAATATAACATTTGTAGTTAATAAAAGTTTATTGAGGACCAACACTATTTATGCCCAGAAATAATTGATTTTAAGTTGTACGCTGTGAACCGCCATTTCTCCATATTGCGCTATCATGCCTGATAACACTGAGAAGACATCAAACGTGAAAACTAGAAATATGTCCAAGTCCAGTGAAGATAACGAGCCAACTTTACAATCACTTGATAAGAAACTCAATACTGTACGATAATTAGTGCTATTGAGGCAAACAGTACTGTTATCAAGGTTATTCAGCAGGAACAAGTTGATTTGGCCTCGTCAGTCGAGCTCTGTCATAATAACATTAAGGATCTATCGGAGTCTATTAAGAAGCAAGACGCGAGATTTGATATGTGTGTTAGTGAGGTTGATGGTGTTAAAAACGAGAACATTAAATTAAAGTCTAAGGTTCGTGATTTAGAACGGAAGTTAAATGATCTTGAACAATACTCACACCGGAACAATTTAGTAGTGTACGGTATACCAGAAGTAAAAAACGAAGTAGTATTAAACGTGATTAAACGATTGGCGATGGCAATAAACTTCAAGGACTGGTCCACAAATCTTGTGGATGGTGCTCATCGGATGGGTACATTAGGCGAAGATGGTGAAAGGCCTATTATAATTAAGTTTATCAGCCGACTGGACAAAGATGAATTTTTACAGAAGAGAAAGGCTAAGAAGCACTTACGTGCGGCTGACTTGGGTTATGCCAGTGAATCTAGTATCTATGTTAATGAATCGCTCACATCACCAAATAGGAAGCTACTGCAGAAAACTAGAGAAGCTGCTAGGAAGAAAGGCTACCAATACGTATGGACCCTTAATTGTTCCATCTACGTGAGAAAGGCTACTAACGATAAAGCTGTGAAAATTCTTACTGAAGCCAGCCTAGATGGGCTTTGAGTGGAGGACCCTAGTGTTAGTGTCATGTCATTTTGGTTTGGTGTTTATTGTGTATTTTTATATCGAGAGTGAAATATGTTATTACAAAAAAGGTAGGCCTCCTTATTTGTATTATTCACTGCATGGTGCTAGTTATATTTATACTAGGTTTGTTTACAAGGCTATTAGGTTAGACACTTTAAGCTTAAGCTTGGAACACATATTTAGAAGCTTGAACAATGATAGTTGTAATGTTTATTATTATTATTATTTATGTATGCCTATCATGAGCAGTATTATATTAATGTACAATATTTATACTAAAGTTAGTTGCCTGGTTGATATAGGCCTAGTAGGCCTGTTATATGGTAGTATTATGTGGTTATTACTGAATGAGCCTTATACTGTTATATTATATTTTCTATTCATTTTCTCCAAATGTGCTCTATGTCTAATATGAATAAGTGTAATAAAGTACTTAATATATACTACCAGAATGTAAGAGGGCTTAGGTCAAAAACTACTACTTTTAGAACTAATGTTTTGGCTTGTGATTATCACATAATTGCATTGATAGAAACCTGGTTACTTCCTGAAATAAATAATGGAGAAATGTTTAATAATGAGTTTAGTATTTTTCGTAGAGATAGGGATAGGCTAGTGAGTGGAATGGGCAAGGGGGAGGAGTTTTATTAGCTGTTAGGAATAATTGTTTACAGTCTGAGCATGTGTTAGTTGATCGGTCAGAAGAGATTATATGGGTTAACGTTAGGGATGGGAAGGTGTTTACTTTATTGATTGGAGTAGTATACTTTAGGTGTAATTCTAATTTAGATGCTTACATTAGGTTTTTTGAATTTCTAGAAAGGTTATGTAGTACCCATAAATGTAGAATTTGCATTCTTGGGGATTTTAACTTAAGAATACTTCCTCATGAAGATTTAGAAAAAGGTGACAGCATTTTTAATGAGTTAAGTAATTTTATGAATTTGGGAATTTGTCTATGCATAATTTTATACCTAATCACCAGGGCAGAACATTGGATCTTGTTATTTCAAATTGGCTGGAACTGGGTTTGGCCTATCATTGTGACAGCCCCATTGTTAATGAGGACAATTACCACCCTGCTTTATATTTGGAAGCTAGAATGGTGCATTATGGTTGGAATAAGTCAGGAAATAGTAATAACAACAGCATTAGTAGTTATAATTTAAAAAAAAAAACTAATTTTATAGAGTTGTATCATGGTCTTAGGAGCATTGATTGGTCCTTTTTGTATAATTTTAATGATCCTAATTTGGCTGTGGACTTGTGTAATGTAATTTTTAAAATTTGTTTAATTAATTGTTGTTTTCCTGATTTATTTAAATTAACTCGAGTAACACCTATTTTTAAAAGTGGAAATTCCAAGCTTGTACAGAGTTATCGCCCAGTTGCAATTTTATCAACTCCTGCAAAAATATTTGAGATTATTATTTGTAAAAAAATTGTAAGTTTTATGACACCATTCATGTCTGATAGGCAGCATGGGTTTGAAGCTAAGAAATCAATTGTTACAAATTTGTTGAATTTTACGGAATATGTCTTATTTCAAATGGATAATAACTCTCAGGTAGATGTAATATTTACAGATTTAACTAAGGCGTTTGATAGAGTAGATCACAGTTTAATTGTAAGTAAAATGCATAATTTAGGTTTCTCGTCTAAGTTGGTAATTTTTTTTTCTTCTTACCTTTCTAATAGGTTACAATATGTTTCTTATATGGGGCACAATTCTAGTCAATATTTAGTAACTTCAGGGGTTCCTCAGGGGTCAAACTTGGGCCCAGTACTTTTTAATTTGTTTATCAATGATATTGTTAACTGCACAAAAAATTCACAAATTTTACTGTACGCAGATGACCTTAAACTTTATAAAGTAGTCAATAGCCCTCAGGATTCCAACGCATTACAGGGGGATTTGGATGGATTTTTTAATATTAGTAAGTGCAAAGTAATGTCATTCACAAGGAAAAAGATATCAATTTCTAATAACTATGCCATAAATGGTAGTAATCTTGAAAGGGTATTTGAATTTAAGGATTTAGGCGTAATTTTGGATCCTACTTTAACTTTCAATCCTCATATCTCACCTATTGTAAATAAGGCCTACAAAAACTTGGGATTTATTATTAGACAGTCTTCAAATTTTCATTCAATTTCAACCTTAAAACATTGTATATATCACTTGTCCGATGAAATTTAGAATTTGCTAATATAATATGGAATCCTTCTTTTGCTAATCGCATTAATTTAATTGAAAAGGTACAAAAAAGGTTTTTACGATATTTATATTTTAAAGAAACTGGTCACTTTACCTTCGATATTTCATACAATCAACTTTTAAGCATTTTTGAAATGGAAAGTCTTCAAAAACGTAGAAAATTAGCGAATTTACTTTTTCTTTTTAAATTGCTGAGATGTGAAGTAATGGATTCAATTTGCTTGTCAAAAATTAATTTTTACACTCCATCATTTTATAATAGATCCCAAAATTTGTTTCACATTAATTTTTCTCGTACAATGGCACATTTTTCATCGTAATAGAATATGTATTATTTAGTATTTACTTAGGAGAAAATTATCCATGAGTGACATGCTCAAAGCTTATGGCATTTTTTAAGACAGTTTCGAGTGTTTTATTTAGCAACTGGATGAAAATATGCACGTTGGAAAACCAATTATAAGATGTAAATTGCACTATTTTACAGCATGAGAAAATGTACATATTGCCTGCAATATATTACAAGATCTTACTAACATGACACCTTGTCCATAGCAAAAAAATTAAGGTAAATTAAAAAATTTTATTGCCCGAGAAATAGGGTAATCTTTTATTTAAAATAATAGTGATGATTCTGGAAGAATGTTTGATCTAAAACACAATTCACAACGTGGTTGAAACCTTTTAGCTCCTTAATAAAAGCAATATAGCTTATGGATTTAGAAATGTGTTAATACGAGTTATAAAGATGCGGTGAGCCTAATACTACACATTTTGTTTCCAAATTATTTTATATACATGAATTAATGTGAATTAATCTTTCAAATGTTGGTTTAAACAATTATAGTACTTGGAAAGTTATTATTGGATAGATAATACATAATAAAAATAATTATCTAGTGAAATTTTTTACTATTCGTGCTTTTCTAAGCGTAATATGTGATTTAAGGTTATGTTACAAAACTTATTGAAATTTTTTATTACATGTAATGAAAGGAAATTTCAAACCTTATGGAAATTGTTAGTAAAAATATGTATTTATGTATATAAATTGACTATTTGTTGCAAGTCCTTTAAAATAGTTAATAATTTTACACATATAGAGCCAGTGGATTCAAACAGTCTATATTTCAATTTACATGACCAGAGTCTAGTCTATTGTGTAAGACCACGGGCTTATTTGCAGATTGTTGTGGTTTGACGTTGAATTCTGCAACTGATTGTTTGATAAGCCGCTTGTCTGCGTAAGTGGTCCCAAGTAGATAGATCTCAACTCCCTAGTTAATTAGTTATAGATTATTGAGACTGTGAATTAATTTTGGGTTTTAAGTACACGTAAACATTATTAGATATCACAAATAGTTACGGTATTGGCGTTAAGTATTTTTAAAGTTAAAATTATAGGTTTCAAAATCAAGTAATTGCCATCAACGTAAAACATTAGACATACCTTTGTAGTTATAAGTATTTCCCTGGTGAAATAATGTGTAATTGAAGTTAATTAAGTTAGAGAAGCGTGTATTAAATCAAATAATGTAGTAATATTATATACAAGATTATTACGTCTATTTACAAACAAACACAACCACAGACAAAACAACATAGTATTTGCTGTTTTGAACTCGGAACACATACGAATTGCTGAATACCAAATGTATGTTTGTTAATCAGCTTTATTATCTAATTTCTACTATTTATATACATGTTTATGTAAAATATTCAAAGGAGGTCCAAAATATAATGTTGTTAAAGCCTCATCTCCACCCTGTATTATTGAAGATTTATTTTTTTATAGCTCCGCAATCGTTTATAAAATGTGGAAGAACTTATTAATAGAATTTTAAATAATACGAATTTTGCACATATAACTGGTTTAGTTTTTTAAGCTTCCTTGAATTATTTATAGTATACTTATAATGATACCGACAATAAGTAATACAAATAACATGTATTAAATAAAAAAAAGTCAACATGTCTCAAACATTGCATGACAGCATACGGTTAGTTTAAATTTGTTAAATAGTTCTTTGTGTACGTAATAGTTCATAACATTAGATTAGTGTGACACTAACTTAATCTTAAATTTTATAAATATTTGCAGGATTTATTACTTGTGAAAGCAATATAATTCACTATTATGATAATTAAAACCTTTTTAATTTGTATTTTCATTACAGATCAATCGGTTATCTAACAAAAAACTGTATTTATTTTATGATAACATGTAGAAACGTAAACTCATAGAAAAAAAATCTGTAAAAAGTTCGATATATAGAATAATATCGTTATAATAAAATATTTTATACCCTACCATGTAACAACCTAGATTATAGAGAAATTATATTTTTCGAACTTTATTTTGACTACTATTTTAAAATTGAACATGTTTATAAGATATATTTATATTTCTTTTTGAACTTTAGCTATTCTAAACGAAGAAAGAAGAAAGTATTAATTGAAACGCATACCAAATTATCAGAGTTTATTCATCTTATAATCACGTACCTAACCACTAACAACATATGTGGATATTGATTTGGCCCTCGTTCTCCATAATTTAAAGATTAAATTAAAGTTATATATAAATTAACATACTTGGGAATAATATGAACTTTTTGTAAAGCGATGTGAAAATAGTACTGGAAAATGGCCAAACCTAATCACTAGTCTATTGCTATGGTTATAGAAATGGTCTTCATATTCATTCTTCTAACATGCAGAACACACTTTAGAGTTATCACAGGAAGTGTTCATTTGTGTAAACTGTATAATTCATAATATTCGCATAACAAATCAATGTAATAGTGACTAGATTACCCTATCTACAGTCATGACGGCGAATTTGCAGTTAGTTGCCTGGGTGCCCAGTAGACAATTGAAGAAAAAATCTTGAAAGCGTAAAGTTAAAGGTTGATAGGATTAAATCGACAATCCAGTTTTATAGCCAATATATAACCCTAAGTTCACAGTGGTTGTAGCTCTACTACTATTAACGGATTAAATGAAGGTTATGAAGAAAAGAAACTGAAGTGTACTATGTCTTTGATTCATCATTACAGTTAAAGCTGTTTATTTTCAAATGTGCAAACAAAGTGTCGTAAGGAAAGGAAAATCATATCCAACAAAACTTAATTTTACAGTGTAGCTGGTACTCTATACAATGTATAACATATCCAGATAAGCCGATATACTCTCATTAGAAATTTTATTCCTTAGTTAGACTGCGTGTTTTTTTTTTTTTTAAATGTCCGGCGGTTTCTATTTCCAAAGTTTTTCTAATTATCTATTTATATTTCTGGCTTTCCATGTAACTTTCCCGTGTTACACTTTTTTCACTGTTTCTAAATATTTCCCAAGTTCACCATTTGACGAAGGATGATTTAAGTATTAATACGTTTATGGTGATCTGTTGACAAGGTTCAACAGTCTAAAAAGAAACAGGTGCCATTGTCAGGCACGATAGTTATAGCAATTCCGTATGGACTGATCAGGAGTTTTATTTATTTCATCGAAGCTGCTTTAGTGATGGCTCGTATTTCTGTAGTTGCTGAAAAAGCTTCAATGACAAGCTGAAATTATATGCCCAGAAAAAAGGCAGGCATACTCAAATGTATTCGGGTCCAAGGTGAATGCACTGTGGCGAAGTAGCAAGGAAATTTCTTCGTGGTTGTCGAGCTGCGTAAATTTTTTATAGAGAGCAAGAATGATTCTGTTGGAAAATACCTGCACTTCGATGCCTGCTGAAACCTACGAGTACAATAGATAGGGTGTTGTTAAATGGTACTACCACTGCGGCAGTTAATAATCATTCTATGATTGTTTTCATTGCGTCTGAACATACCACATTCCAAATAATATTTACACCTGTTTTCGACTTGCGTTGAGAGGAGCTACAGATATCAACAAATTATTAAATGAATCGAGAAAAAAATTACTCATGGCGGCAAAAGCTTTATATTTTATATATTTGTTTGGTTCGGGCAAGCATTGGATCTACTTTAAAAAACCACAATTTGTATATATATATATATATATATATATATATATATATATATATATATATATATATATATGTCTTATTTGGATAAGCATAGACCAAATTAATCTGTTACCCGGCATATATGTGCATTTAGAGTAATTTAAAATAAACCTGTATTCTGTTTTGTATTTTAACACTTCTTCCAATATTTTGATATGCTCTTCATAATATTTCCTAATGACAAAACGTCCATTTAATTTAGGCTACTTTCTATTTTGAAAAATAGCAGTCGCAGGTACAAAATTAAAGCAAGGTATGGCGTTACGCATTATATCAAAGAGTTTACTAAGTACAAAAATGTTCTTACTCTCCTCTTCGATAGGTTCTAAACATAAGAATTAGTCAAATCTAAAGTGGAAAATTGAAACAGCCTCCTAAATTTGTTTTTACCTCGGTAGGAATAAGAAGATGGTATATTTCCACTCTTAATGCTTGATATAGCCCAGTGGGGAAATCTTCACATCTTCGTAAATTACTATTAGGATTTCTGACAAATACGCATAGAGGTGTCTACTCCACGGGACAGATCTCTACTAGACGGTCAAGTTCCTCCCTACCTTTCCCTAAAAGGACAACGGGACTGGTATTGCATTTATTAAACTGGTACTGCATAGCCCTTTATGTATAAATGAACTGGTGCTTTAAAAGTTTTACTTTCAAAGGACGAAGGAATTTCTGCATATGTATTACATAATCAACTGAGAGCTGATGATTCTCTATCTGTAGTTACTCCCACGAATCTTTTGGACCACTTTAACTGGATTTTAAATAAACTGAAATCTCGTCAACAACTAAAAGTTATTATACTATTAAATAGCCATAAAATTACAAACATTTTATTTTCAAATAAATAAACAAATAATACAAAAACAGAACATAATGTAAACAAAAAATAAGTTTTTAGTTATATCTTATAAACTATACGCCAGGAACTTTTTCTTAAATTTGGCCGATTTAACCCACGAAGAATGTCCGTTCATTCTAAAGAGATATGGTTTGAAGGGGGTTTGTGCTTATAAGGAGGGACATCTTCTTAACGTACTTCAAAATTTATCAGCATAGGGTCTCAGACGGTGAATAGGTGTATTGTCCTTGGGATATGACAAACAGAAAGCCTTCCCCAGTAGTTTTAGTTTGGTAGCAAATAAAAATGGCAAGTAAAAATGTAATAGTTGTACATCAAACAGGGGAACTTCCAGATAAAGTTATAGTGGTATTTTATAGTCGTTACCATCCGAATATGTCTTGCCTTAAATCCTCAAAATAGATATTTGGCCAGTTAGAATCGGTTCAAGGGATCCGTTGGTCTATTTGCTTCGGTAGAACTCGGAGCATCATACAATGATCTGCTCAGGGGCCAAAGCCAATGGCCGCGTCAGGTGACTTACGTATTTAATACACCTAATAGGGAATTACAGAATGGTGAAGTCAGAAAAGTAGTAGTTGACCGGATCTAACTTGTTTGATCCAAGAGTAATTGTTTTATGACAGGTCCTCATTCATGTTCTCCATATGTTAGCGGTAATATTTTGGTACATGTTTTAACTAATGTGAAAGGTTGTTACTCCTTGGCGTTAATAGGATCAGGAATAACTGATACCGAATCCCTCATGCAAGAATAAAAGTCTAGGTTGAAGATAAAGTTTAGTCAATTTATTTCGTAACTCAACATCTGTGAAAAAGCATGTCTACTAAATGACTAAAAGGAACATGCAGAGCCAAACAAGCCTAAATAGATTGAACTGGTCAAGACTCAATTCGTAATCCTACTATCACTGAAAGTTTCGTATATCAGAAATAATTCTCTCTCAATAGTAATGACTGTATACCTAACACAAAGATAATGTAAAACATGAGCCTTTAAACTGGAAACATCGCTAACGCTACAGAAACCCATGATCAAAAAAAGTTCTATTAAGCTGTTAAGAAAAGGCTGTCACTGATTTAAACAAGTCAAAGCTGAATTTACAATTAATCAAATAATAACTAAAGGACATATATAAATCTGAAGGAGACGCAGATAATTATAAATAGAGTGCAGGAGGACGATAATATTAAGATGAAAAAAAATGGTTTGGGTTTAAATTAAGTTTTGCTTGATTCTCGAAAAAAATAAATTAATTCCTTACAACATTTCTGTAGAACTGTTCTAAATACTTTGTTAAGCGTAAACCATACGTTAATTTCTTTTATATTTAGTTCGCAACACAGAAACTGTTTAATGTCAATAAGTAAAAATACTTAACTAAAAAAAATTATTGGTGTTTTTAAAAATATCACATTTACAAACATTGTTAGTATAAATAAAAATCTTGTGAATTGAGCTAGTAACTGTACAATAAAAAAAAACATCATGGACTTAGGCTATTTAAACTTTTGTAATATATCCTATTGTTAAAATTGAGTTTAAATGTAATTTAGAGTTTCCGTAAAGAACATATATCTGAAATGGTGTCAACTTTGCTGACCTCAGCGTAGAGTAAAATTTCAGTATTAAACTGAAATTAACAGCTAGTAGCCTCCCATAAAGATGTACTATACTGCAAAACCAGGAATAGCAGTAAAATAGTTTTTTCCATTTTATACAGATAAGAGTAGACGGTATTAAAGTAATACCACCCTTTCATGCGCCAAAAAATTAAAACTCTACGCTATACTTAGACGCAACTAAAGCCTATTTTAGCCAGTAGTGAGGCAAATAATACACACTGGTTGAAAAACAAGAATTGGATATTTTCTATACTCTAGACATTTGTAATCTGGGAAAACTACGAATGCCAGAGTCCGTCTTAAAATCTCTGAGAATGTATTGCAAGTATTGGTGGGAAACATCAGCTGCCCGTGATTCATGATGCTGCGCTTACAACAAGATTATTGGATTTCGCTTATAGCTTTGGACTATATCCGGATTCTTGAATGTTATAATTCCTCTGGACATAAAATATAAGATTAATCAGGTTTTTGTCTACAGCGATCCTTGCTTTAAGACTAGCAGGAATATTACTTTCACAAACTCTAGTACCAGAAAAAACTAACCACGACATTTGAACAGTTCCAATATAAATCTTTGACTGATGATACCACATACATTTATTTAACACATAATTGTACCACTACAGTTAACTCCGACATAGTGTCAGGTTCTATTCTATTGGTATACAATGTGTGACTACAAATTAGTGGCATGTTTGTAAATAGTGGGAGATTTCTAGTTGCTAAACTTTACTAGTGACTTTGACTTTGACCTAATCTGTTGATCACATGATCTTTATAATAGAAATCTTTCACTGATACAACCACGTACATGTATTTAACACATTAATTGTACCATTATAGTTAACTCCGACCTAATTTCAGGTTCAATTATATTAGTATGCAATGTGTGAAGACAATTGGTGGGATTGTATTAAGGGTGGAGGATATCTAGTCACGAACCTGTGCTACCCAATTACCTTAATCTGCTGATATCTGATGATCATTGAATTGACACTCTAATGAGAGAGAAATGGCGTACAGAAATTTAATGATTAGTAAATACTTTTGTATTTCTTTCTACATTTGTATAATATATATTCTATGAATATCAATGTAGTTAATTAATGTATCACAAATAAACATTTCATTATAGGAGATGTATGGCATAGTCATATTAAAATAAGTTAATTCTCGAGGTTGTATCGGGGAATTTTAATTAGTGTTCTTCGTTTATTGAAATTATCTATTGCTTTTTGAAAAATTAATTATATGTTATTAACACTGTCATAAGTACTAGATATATCAACCTCATCACAATAGAACTAGAAATCATTAAAACTAATGTAGGGTGTACCGTTTGTTCACAGACTGAGAGTGATACGTAGTGGAGTCAAAGGATATGATATTTTCCAGTTATCAACATTGAAATAAATAATTTTTAAACAAAATACTAGTTAAACCAAAAACTTTTTCAAATATTAAAAATCAAGGTCACTATATAAAAACCACAGTTTTAATGAAAAAAACAGGTCCAGTTATAAAAATGTCTTACGATATTAATTATAATCGATCAAAGTTAGCACTTAAGATGCTGTGGAATACGTAGAATTATTTACGTACGTTTCCAACACTCACCTGTATTGGAAACATTGTGCCTTCATCACCTACACAGTAATGTTTACTCCAATGAATATTGTTTTGGCGATAATTTGGTAAATCAGTTTAGTGCGTGTTTTTAAACTCCAATTGAAGCCACTGCTTTCCAAGCAGTGATAACAGTCCAATAAATATGATCACCTGCAGGAGTTTCTCTGTTACACAGTAAATATTTGAGGTGAGCTATACAACTATGGTATGTAATATTCGGCTTTGGACAAAATGTGTATGTGGGGATTAAAAGTACTCCCGAACCGTACATCACTTTGTAACATCCAGGGAAAATATCAAAATCTACTCGCATGGTAGGACTTCCTTTTTCTTTTCCCGCAGGTTACGATATTCTTAGTTTTTGGAGGAAACAGGGGTAGAGGTTTAGAAAAATTAAATAAGGGATCCCATGACCTAAATGGCATTTTGTAAATTTTCCTGTTTGTTACAACCTCCTTTAGGTGATTTTTTGCCATAGTGGAATGTATTTCTGGATGTTTCCAAATAAATAAATAAAAAAATGAAGTTGTTTTTAAATTTCAATATTTTAAAGTTCCTAACTCATATGGTAATTTCCTTAGCTATAAATGTTTTACCTTTCACTTGTAATTCGGTTAAAAAGGAAGAAATAAAGAACAAAAGAAATATAATTTTTGATTTATAATTTTTTAATATTCACTCCGAGCACAATCAGTACTAAATATGATTAAATTAAAAAAGAATTATAAACTACCAAAACTGGAGATTAAATTTCCATAAATAAGAAAATAATAACTGTTTGAAACAAAACAAACATTTAAGAAAGGGTTTTTCCAAGTTATAGTTTTCATCTGTAATTCCAAGTGTATATGTGTTTGGTAATATTTTCAATCAATTAAAAATGGCTGTTGCTTTTTGGAATTAATACAATTTCATTGAAATATATCGTCAGTGCTAAACGTATTTCTAAAGTAGCGCAATCTAAATAATGTTACGTTTAAAAGTTAAAAACACTTTTCTAAATTGGGAATCTAATTATAATAAAACTTAATGAGCGATATAGTTTGTCGAAGTTAATAACAGTCCTTAGATTTCTATTAGAGTTACAGGACCGTGCGTCTAGGAAAATATCAAATTGGGTGCCAGGAAACATGATCATGGTTATTTATGGTTTTAACATGGTTTTTGATTATATAAAAAAAAACACGTTTTCAACAAGCTAAATAACCAACACAGATTTGTCAATATGATCTACATTATATTCTTAAATTAATTCGAAGCATTTACAATTATGTCTCTTTTTCACCAGTGAATTCACTTTTACAAGTCATTCTTGTTCTATATCATATGAAACAATGAGATGAAAAAATAAGTACATGATTTGTTGCAGTATGTGTCCCTTTAGCTACAGTTACATTACATTTTTACTTAAATTAGGATATAATAAGTATATTTGTAATTCTATTTAACCTGATTTTTTATTATATGTATATATATATATATATATATATATATATTTGTATTACTTTTGGACATTTTACCTAATAAAATTACAGTTTTAGTCATTGAATTTTGCTCCTATACTCTTAATAAATACATAAATTTGAACAACATTATCTTTAAAATGTGTCTATAAAATGTTATACTTATAAATTGATTTTATAATTAATTATTATAATATAATAGTTATATTATTAAATAAAAATAACTTTAGTTCTATAATTTCAGTTGTTTATTTTGGTTAAAATGAAACTACTAAACATTTCATGTTTTGCATTGCCTTGTTTAGTCCTCCCTGTTTAGGAATTATAAAATCTTTTATAATTAGGATATACGCTTAACATATAAAATTACTAAATATTAAGTATAATATTATAGTTTATAGTTATTAATTATATTGGTAAAACAGGACTTGGCCAATAAGCATGATCCTAAGTGGGGCCTAAATTATTGTATGATCTATATTGATAACAAAATTAAATTCAACGTACTATTGTACTTGATGCCGAAGTGAGGAGGTGCTTCATCTTCCTGATATGAGACTGAAGGAAAGTTATGGCCAGATACATTTTCAATAGCTGGGAATATTTCATCGTGATCCATACGAAGATAAATTTTGTAATTCAAATGGCAATCCACATAGAAAAGATTATCACTTCCCGGTAAAAATAGCTACATATCATAACAGTTTTACCCTTTAAATGCTACATCAATTAGATACAGTGTAAGCCAACGTGTGAGTTTTCTTCTATGCAACTAACTTTTGTGATGAGTCATGAAGTAAATCTCCCGACATAGTAATTGCAGCAAAATGGGTATTTTAAGACCTGCAAAGACAGCGTGTTTTAGTTTTAGGTCTGCAGGCTTATGTAGTATGGGTGAAAACATACTGGAACTTTAAAAATGTAGATTAATTCCTTTTTTATAAATTCGGGGAGCGAGGTGGCCATTCAATTGACCCTGCGCAGGCATGAATAATTTGGGAAGTAATTATATATTACATAAACCCTAAACCGTCGTTAAAAATAATGTGGGCCGTTTTGCTGTTAGTATAAAGCTATATCTTGCTTCTCATTTTCAGTCAATTAATTTTAACAGTTTTGAAACACAATATTGTGATACCATTATGTGAATTTGTCTATAAAATTTTAAGTGTATTCATGAGTGAAAACATAATACATGGAGGATCTTTTCAATAATAATAACTCATAAACCTGTAAGTCTCCTATCTTTAATGCAGGTTTATACATGAGTTCAGTATTTAGTGTTAATTATTGGAAGCAAATATTTAATCATACAGTTTTAGGCCACCGGTTCTAGGCTCCATATTGATTGTTATAAGCACATGTCACAATCACTTGCAGTGGCCAGCTGCCGTCGGGCTCGTCTTCTTCTTATAAATGCCTTATAGCTCGGTTCTCTAACTTTGTATTCTCTTCATTCTTAACAGTTTTAGAGGCTACAGTTTAATTCTTTCTTGTGGTATCGCGGTGGAAGGTTCGTGGTTATCGTGCTGCGATTATCTCTCGACCGATAATGTGAAGAATTATCAAGTCTATATATCATTCTTTTCTCCAGTCAAAACCTCAAATCGCTTTTAGGTTTGAGTGTATGAATCCCTATTTTACTCTGTACAATGTTCCAACAAAGACTCTAATCATCTGGGGTCGTGTAAATGTTTCTCAACTGGTAATTATCTTTGAAGTGTAAAGTTTGTCACCAGTCAGAATATCAGTTCCACGAACTGTGCGTGATCCGTATTATTTAATACTTTAATTAACATAGAAGTCTATCGTTCACCACCGCGCAACCACAATCTACATGATTTCTACCGCATTGTCACTGAAAAGGCCCATTCTTTATGTAGAACCTCACTTGAATGATTAAGAGTTAGAATAGATCACTTTAGTTTCAGATATTCCATCTTGATTCTTTATCAACTATTCCAGAAGTAATATAGCCTACCGTGATTTTTTTAAAGATAAAAATGGGATGAAATTCAGTGAATGAGTTGATTTTATTTAGTAACTAGGTAAGTAATACAAGAATATAACAATAAATTGCCTCCAATACTTAGGTGGTCTAATGTTATTTTCGATGAAGTACATATATTATAAATCGATAACCGATATAAAGTTGTATTCCATTAAATTATAAATTTAATGTATTACGTATGAATGCGTGGGATAGTTCATTTGCAATGTCGTGAGATGTATTTATATGGTTTTATTTATTTTGAAAAGTTTTATATTATAGACAAATGTAAAGATATATTTAATATTTTGTATTGAATAAACTAAGCAATTGACTGACAATCTTTCAATAACGCTATATGTTTGTAATTGTACCGATTCATTTACATGGTAAATATTTTCGTCAAATTTATGAGAAACTCTCTATACAAGTTAAATTGTAACCTAACTCTGAGTTATTAATTATGTATTTCTTTCAAGGCAGTACGTATTTACGATTATCATTTATTACAAATTTACAATAATAATAATTTCATAGAAAAATTCAATTATACACATTTCCATGGAAATGTGTATTATTTCTTCAACTTATACTTTTCAGATGACGAAGTTATCTTCAACAAAGTACCTCAATTTTCAGAGGCTTACCTGGATTTAACACTCTCTTTCATCCCTAATGTTTTACAAGGTAGAATTCCTCCAAATCGTCGTTGTATCAAACTTCAACATTCATCGATCCTTTATAACTTTACTATTAGAGTAAGTAGAAATAAGTGTAATATACTTGTAAATAGTTAGAGTATAAAAGTAAGGAAATCTGGTGATTTTATTTAATTTAAATTAAAGCTTTATATTATTTTGATACAAAAAACTTCTGATAGGTAAATGATAAACCTTAATAGTTATGTAAGATGTTATTCTATTTGTAGCTATAATTTGTTGCTATTTAACTATATATATATATATATATATATATATATATATATATATATATATATAAAACTAAAATATAATATATATATATATATATATATTATATTTTAGTTATACTTTACTGATTAATGTTTAAAATTTATAATAAAAACACGAATTCATGGTTTGATAATTTAAATTTACATTTAATTACTCAAAAGAATGAAAATAAAGAAATTTCTCTAACTTAAAAGATCGGTGGGATATTTAGAGTAGGTAGCGAGACAAAATTACACTAAACTAAGAAAGTGTATACTTTAAAGTCAATTTATACATGGCTATGAGAAATTCAAAAGTATGATATAGATTTATCAATTCTTAATAAATTTAAAATTATTAATATCAATGGATATATTTTACAAATTTATTATCCCTATGAAAAAACTATGAATAAAAACCTTTAAGTTAATTATAATAGCTTATGTAATTACTTCTTTTCTAAATAGTTTCATTTCAATCTATGCTATAAGTATCTAAAAGCGAAGGATATACATTTTATAGTGTTTATAAGATAACCCCGTCCTCTGATTACAGTAGCAATCAGCGATCAGAATATATATATATATATATATATATATATATATATATATATATACTTATATATATAATTTAGAAACAAAGGATCTCCTTTTTCCGACAAGTGACGGATGATTTTTTTAATACTTGTAATGTTCTTTAAATAGAATTTAAATATACTCACTTAGCATGAGAAACTTCAGTTTAATTTAGACCGAACAAATTCATGATACAGTTTTAGTAATATATCATCTTAACAAAGTTGTTTAATAACATACAATTTTATAGTAGAAATTTTCAAATTAATTTTACGTGTACTTTTCAAAGAAAGTTTTCATCAATTTTGAGTTACAAATACTTTATAGTTTTGCTCTGAGTAAACGTGACACAATCACATTTGGTCTGTTGACAACTCATATTATAGTACTTCAAAGATTCAACATAATTGATAGTTTGAAGTCATCAAAAATATATACATAATGATTTCTTTGCATTCAATGTTAGCCCTTTATTTAATAAACCATAATCTTAGATAGTATAGATCTTTATGTATTTAGTTTCACATAAGATGTTTAGTATGGATGCTAGTAAGGGGACTCTATAAAGATCATTAATATAAATTTAAAATAATGTGGGGCCCAAAAAAATTCCCCGTAACAAACCACACAGAATTGTGATAGTCAAGCTTTCCAAGCTATCAATGCAAACATACTGTTTTCGCTCACGAGATATTATTTGAACCATTCATGAGCTATACCACGAACTCCCGCCCAATCCAGCTTGTTTAGTGACAGGTAATGACTAACCGTGTCAAAAGGCCTTCCAGGTGTTTTAATTATTCAAATTTAGTTCAACTTTTTATTACAAATAATATGGATCGATTTCCGTTTTCATTCCCTCTCTAAAACAAATTTGTTTTGAAGCAATAACTTATAATGGCATAAGAATTAAGTGACTCTAGTTTTAATGATTTTTACAATAATTTTAAGAAAACTGAAATGTGAGATATTGGCTTGTACTTTTATACAGATTTACTTTGTCCTTTCCTAAATACAGGCACAATTTAGAAAGTTTTAGTTTCCCAGGAAAAACTCCCTCAGTTATGAGGAACTGAGCACTCAGAATACGAATTTACATGCAAAGTCGCGATAAATAGAACATATTATTACGATATATATATACACGTATATATATATATATATATATATATATATATATATATATATATATATATTATGATAACAATTTTTTACTGGTTATTATATTTTGTCCAAGAAATTATTCTTTCTGAGAATGATATCGTTTATCTAAATGGTTGTAAGATTAAAATTAGTTGAATACTTTATGAATATATATATCGATTATGAGTTGTTAACCTTTCAACAATTACGTAGGTTATACAAGAAACATATGTCTAGAAAGTAGTAAAACCCTACTAAACATATAACACACTCATACAGATATAACATTTAAAAAGCTAAGTACAAAGTAAATAATTACTTTATTTCTCAAGAATTTACAATTTATTATTTTCTTTTAACTATTAATTTTCTTTACATACTATTTTCAGTATATTGCAGACAAACGTATTTTCTAATTTTAATATAATATTTTTCCCTTATAAAAGTACACAAACAACTGTACATGGAAGAACCATTACACATTAAGAAAATGTAGTTTATTAAAACCCTCAATGACATAGCAATGCAAAACAATTTCTTCTAATTACTAAACAAATTAAGTAAAGTTACTTCAGTATTCCAGAGAGCGAAAAGCTAAGCCTCAGCGGAAAATTAAACAGTCATTTATCTTGGTAAAACAGATTTCACTTGAAATTTAATAAAATACGTTTCAAAATCCATTTGTTTTGTTCTGCTTTATTGCAGGGCTGTACTGCGCATATTAATGTGTAATCTTTAAAAATAATAATTTGGAATATTACATTCCTAATTTTTCTAGCCGCAGTATCAGAACTAAGGACCGTTTTAGTAAAAGAAAGACTGCTTACATTGCAGAATTTATCATTTTATGCCCCAGCGGAATGTATGCAGCGGGCAGTAAGGTACCACATTCATGTTATTCATTTTGCACAGGTCACCTGTTAGCTTTCCGTAACTGCTTGTAATATATTCCGTCATTACCTAGTATAACATTTTTTTTAATCTGTATAAAAATGAGTTATTTTATATTGCTTAAATAACTATATTCTAACCAATATGTATTGCTACATATTTGTATAGATAAAAATATAACGCTCAGTATATTATGCATATATTTACGAGTACTTAGATGACTGTTTCAAATATACTAAGGCATAGTAACCTATTTCTAAGAAAGGGTATTTGTTTTATAACATATCCATTTAACAAAGATTCAATAGTTATTTACCAAAATACCAATCATTGTACATGCAATTCAAAAACGGCCAATGTTTTTGAATTGCTTAACCATTTTTACATACAACGTAGTATTTCATCAATTTAGTTGTAATTTCTACCAAATAAGAATTTTCTTTGAAAATTTCTAAATTTTTATTTTATGAAAACAGAGTCAATGAGAAAATTGCATTAAAAAGAATCCATATAATAAAAGGAATTGATGAAGCACTCCATCTATCTGAATATACTACATGAAAAATATTCTTGCTGAATATAATGCAAGCGCAGTCTTTAAGTTTAAGAAAATGCTATGTTATGTTTGTTTTAACAACGTTAACTAGTAAAAATGGTGACGTAAATATGTGTATAGAAATTAAAAGAGTACATCGTGAGTCTTCTCTTAACCTATACTTCTTATACGTCATATGAGGTGTCAATTGATACTAAATATTGAAAAAAATAAGATCTCGAACGTTTTATAAAAATATTCCATTGGTCTTTGTTCGTAAATTCGAGTAGTTATAAAGGTAATTTAACATTGGATAATTTAGTAGAAGATAGGCCATTCACCACAAATCTACAATAAGCAATAATTTTAATTTTTTAATTTATATTCTATATATGACAAAATATAGAACTTTACAATAAATGAGCATTGCGTGAGAAGACCATACACGGACGTAATGACTTTAGGTGGGGCTGGGTTATTATTTAAGGTCGGCATAAATGGAGGGATAGTAATTAAAAACAATGTATCAATACTATTTTGTTCAAAAGAATATTGCATTATACAAAACAAAAAATAACTAAAAATATAGTTAGTAAGTGTGAGGATGACAAATCAAAAAGATAAAATAAAGATAAGTATAGAATGAAACTTTGCAGGATGATAAAAACAACAACAATCAATACAATGATTAATATAAACATGGAAATATTGAAATAAAAATAGTTATAATACTCTATCCCATAAAAAATAAGGTAAATTGACTCACATGCGCCCAATTACACACACACACACACACACACACACACACACACACACACACACACACACACACACACACACACACACACACACACGCTCGCGCTCACACACGTACAAAAAACAAATTTATGTACTTATTACATAAGAAAAATAAAATTTGATTGATGTCCACAGTAATATGATTGGCCTATTCCAGTCGTTCATCAGAAGTTTACAGACATTATCATGACTTTGAGGGAATGCTTACCAGCAGAGAATAGCCAGTCAGTAATAACGTTTTATGCACAGCAATGCTGCAGGAGCCCACCTTACTAATTTATGGGTGCATATTTTGATACAAGATGTGTGACAGATAATAAGCGTTTGTTTTATTAATTTTTACACCCTTTTAAAGGAAAAATACTGCAATAGTTATTATCTTAGATTTATAATACTTTTCCTTCGATATAAAAACATTTTACAGATCATGTAAGTTAAATTATTTCAAATAGAGAAAATTGTTTACTTTCTTATGTTAAGTTTATCTGAAATCGACCAAATTAGAATTGCCAACAAGTTGGAAAAGCCGTTGGCAGCACGGTCACTATACTTTGAGTATATGAGAGAGATTGTCAGGTTAAAATCCGGCTTATGATAGTAAAAGTTTTTATCAGTACTGTCCACTTCGCCCTGTACCAATTTACTCTTTTATAAGATCATCGCACAAACTTGAGGCCTAGGAGGATTTACAGTCACTGCACACAAAATCTAGCAAACAAGCGTTGACTCAAAACAGAAAAATTTAGCTATAACTAATGAATTTGTTTCAACCTTGCTATGAATAATTAAAATAAATGTTATCTTTAGGCGTAAATTTCTTATTTTCCTATTATATATTAAATAGCGTATCTTTCTGTGTTTATTTATACATATTTTCGGCCCATTTCGTCCACTGTATTGATGAGGTGAGAGAGGTCATCACTCCAAGCCAGATATCTGCGGGTGATCTTCTTGCCAAGGCTCCTGGTGCTGCAACTCAATTCAAGTGGTCTCCTGTGTTATGTGAGGAGGTGCTGTGTGTGGTGAAAAAAATGAAAGCATCCAAAAGTAAAGATGCGTATGGTGTATCTAGTGAGCTCTTAAAGAAAATTATTTTTTCAATTGTGCTACCTATTACAATTTGTATAAACCAATGTTTGTTTACTGGTATATTTCCGAAGTGTTTTAAAACGGCCTAGGTTGTGCCTATTTACAAGAAGGGTCCCAGGGACCAACCTGGTTCATTTAGGCCCATCTCTTTGCTACCCATTTTTTCTAAACTCCTTGAAATTGTCATGAACAACCAAGTGAGTAATTTTTTCAAATGTAACAATATTCTTTCAAATTGTCAGTTTGGCTTTCGAGCAGGTAGAAACACCGTGAATGCAGTTGAAGTCCTGGTGAAAGCTGTAATAAATAGTTTTGAAGCCAAGGCCTCCACCGTGGCTACTCTTTTTGATCTAACCAGGGCTTTTGACTGCGTTCCTAGGGACCTACTGCTCTCTAAATTGTCTCACTATGGTATAATTGGTACTGAATTGGCATTATTTGAGTCATACCTAACGGGACGTGAACAAAGGGTAAGTGTTGGAGGTTTTCTCTCTACTTCGCGTTGTGTTGAGTATGGGGTACCACAGGGATCGGTCCTGGGTCCCTTGCTGTTCTTAGTTGTAATGAATGATCTCCCTCACAATGTTCAAGCTAACGTGATAATGTTTGCAGATGATACCACTTTTTTTAGTTCTAACTCTAATATAAATAGCTTAGCCACTTTTATGGATGAAAATGTTGTGTATGCTAAAAACTGGCTTAATGCCAATCAACTTCTTTTAAATGATCTCAAAACACAAAATACTTGCTTTACACTGAAAAACATGAGTTCCCCCAGTACTTTCTCTGATAGTGTTAAGCTATTGGGCATCTATCTAGATAATAAGTTATCATGGGTAGATCATATTAACTATGTATGTGGAAGGCTTAGTAGAGTGGTTTTTTTTGTTGAGGCAACTAAAGAAAAATGTTCCTAAGCAATATCTAAGGAGTGCTTATTTTGCCTTTTTCAACAGTATTTTACTGTATGGGCTCCAACTTTGGGGTAATGGTTCAGAAATACATAGAGTTCTGTTAATCCAAAAGAAAGCTGTACGAGTGCTCACTGACTCAGACCAAAGAACTAGTTGTAAGCCGTTATTCATTAGAGAGTCTATACCCACTGTTGTTTTTTGTATATTTATTTACTTGTTGTCAATATGAAATCTAATCCAAGTGATTATGTTATAAGAGGTAGACTTCATTCCTACAATATTAGAAATAGTTATAAAATAAATAAAGATTTTGCTAGACTTAGTAAAACACAGTCAAATGCCAATGCAATGTCAATTACACTTTTTAATAAATTAGGCCATAAAGCCCATACAGTTGATATAAAGAGTTCCAAGAGAAAGCTGACGGACTGGTTAGTAAACCACCCTTTTTATTCTTTAAATGAGTTCATGGACTGTGATATTGCTGACTCTATATTTTGACTTGTTATTGTTATTTCTTTTATTGTTATTGTTCTGACTTGCTGTTAATCACATGGCTGTTATTATTTTTGAATGTATTTTGTCTTTTTTCGTTACTGTTTATATTCATTTTAGAATTGTTAAGTTTTGCTTTTTGACGCACCTTGCTGGTTTGATGACGTAAGCTCTTGCGTTATTGTTGTGTGACAAGGCTGTTGCTATATATTTGTTATTTTTGCTATTTTTAACATGTTTTTATTGTTGTTGTTGTTAAAATATTTTTAAACTGTTAAGTTTGTCAATTTCCAGTGCCTGGGCAAACCGTATTTTTTTTTTTAGTTTTAAGTAAATTAAACACCTGACGATGTCTATTGCTACTATGGCCGAATGGCAAATAAATATTCTTATTCTTACCAATTTTCAATTAATTACTTTTAACAAAATTTTACAGTATTTTATAATATAATAGCTAAAAAATTAGTAGCTTTGTTTAGTTCTAATGATCAGTATGTCGGAGGCGTGAAAGTAAATATCCAACTATTTTTAAACCAAGACCCTCTTAAGCATCAATATCTACAAACAGCTCCGGAGCAGTAGGAAGCTAAAATTTGTTGTTTTTTACTGAAGCATCTGGAATCAAGTGGCATTATATGCACTTAAAGATGCAGATATTTACTATTCGTCGTCCGATGGACTTAGAGATCCTCTCTTGAGGTAATTTCCCTTTGTAAGATACCTCGTTTATATGAAACCACGAATGTCGTTTGAGCTGGTGACATGTATTCTTGCTCTCTTACAGATTTTATGAATAAACATATGGTACGGTTGAGCGAGAAAGATTTTAAGAGACGCAAAATGAAAGTTGTCCATAATGCTGACCAAAGTTGTGTTAAAATCTTTATCTTAAAAGTATTAGCAAGCACGCAAGATCAAGTATAAACTAATAGGTCTGTTAATGTCCTTATCAGAGAAAGTGCAGAGCAGCTGTTACCATATTACTATGTAAATACTGAGGAGTTGGTTTTAGAAAATATACTGTAAGTAGCAATTGCACCAAGTGTGTCTGTGGAGTCTTATTATGGTAAATACTTTAATTAATGTTGAAGTTACGAACAGTATTATATTAATAACTAGCAAGATAAATGACTACCATGAGATTTTAAATTTTCCCAAGGACCTAGACATACAACGTTCTCTCCCAATGATTGCGTCTTACGTGTTCAAGCGGTTGTATCACATAATAAGTCATAAAAACTACATAACGTTGGTGCTATTTAACTACACTGATATCATTATGAAATGTTAAAGGTGGAGATAAAAGCAATTTCTTGAATAATTATTGAACAATTAGGAGCAGCAGTGCAGTCTAGACCCGTCGATTCATCCACCCAAGCTTAGCGGTGGCGACGGTTTTGTGGTTCTTGGGGAGCGTACCTGTGGATAATGTTATATTTAAGTAGTGAAAGTTTAACCTATTCGAAACAGATCAAACGTAATATTATTAATTTCTAGTTTATTTCTGTATCATTTTGAAATAATTAATGTTAACTTTGTAAAAAGTGGGCATTATTTATATAATAAAAAAACAAAATTTAAACAATTGAGTATCGTTTGACATGTATATTTATGAATTAAAATGAAACAAATATAACAGTACTATAGTCAAATGTTTCAGTTAAAATATACGGGTATATTTAGAATTCAAATTTAGTAGAAATTTTTCTCCAAGAATAAATTGCGTTATTAAAATTGTCTTCAAAATTCATGTCCTTTGATCTTTTGAAGATTATATTTTATCTGATTTATTGATTAATTGACATTTATAGTTCTTAATTTGGTTGACTAAATTCAAGGAAGCACTAGTATACTACAATTTAGTGAGGAAACTGCGATGTTGCTTCATTGATTAGGGACAATTTATTACCTGTAAGTTACCTACTTCTGAAAGACCTGAATGTTAACAGACTGCGACTTCTGGTAAGTGAAGCACGATAGGCATTACTACGACGTCTATTGCAGGGTAGGCGTACTCACGCTCGTAACGTGGTCTTGATGGTGGGGGGCGGCATGAGGCTAGCCACCGTCACGGCGGCCAGACTGTTTCGTGGTCAGCGTCAAGGAAAGTTGGGTGAAGACACGGAGTTGGCATGGCACCAATTTCCAGCAGTCGCGTTGACTAAAGTAACATGAAAATAATAAGAAACTATTCAAAAATATATAATCTAAAGTGTAGTCGACAACACAATTTTAAATTTGTTTAAATTGTAATACAGTATGCCGGTCTTAACATGTAATATACAACTACTCTTAATAATGAAAAACGTCAGGAATTCTGTTGGTAGCTTTTATTTTCTCAATTTTATGTTTTTCTTAATATGCTGCACTTATTACAATGTAGCGTCGAATACAATATATACTCATACGCTATACAGACGGTAGTCTTTAAAGCGTTATGTTTAAAAGTTAGTAACCAATAATACTTGAAACATATTTGCATGTGTAATAGGTGAAAATGTTGTATCTAACCTTTATTAAGGCTTATTGAGTAATTTCGTAAACATTTTACTTTTGTCTAAGAACGAAATGCAATCACAAATGTATTTATAGGATCAAGCTCAGAGTAGCTCTGCAGAAGCATATCCAATACCTTTATGAAGATTACTTGATTGGTGGAACAGATTGCTGTTCTCTAATTAACACATGAGATGAGACCAACGCCTTTGATCAGGTTTACTGTCTCTTCTCATTTCGTTACTGAAGAGAAACACAAATCTTTACATAACCTCTTAAGTATTTTGTAGGAATCTTACGATTATTGTATTTACGACAGACAATAACTTTGATGCACATTTCCTACTTTTCAAAGTGACGTAATATAAACAACCAGCAATGATCCTGAGACCGGAGTACATGATGCCTAATTTTGTATTATGAGTGGAATAAATTTATTTTGGTAGGAGTTAAAATATAAGAAATTAAGTAATGTAATGGCATAGCAACTCAGTAACAATGTTTAACCCTATTAGTCAATATCTAAACCGTTTAATTACTTATAAGCAGTGCTTTATAATATATTACTAAGTAATATATTTCACATTTTTAATTACGAAGGTAAAATTTTATCTACTCAATTTTATCTATTCAATGTTATAGTTTTTGTATCATATTTTTACACTAAATGAATGGTAATATGCATTTTTTTTAAATACTGTACCGTTATTTAGTTGCATTTCTTATAGTACATATTTTCGCAACCCAGTTACTTGTAACTGGTTAGTATAAGTTACATCCGATGTTCTTGGAACTAAATTCTTGGCGGATTGATAACCTAATTGGCACGCGTATCAATTTTTACTCCCGGGAACTTTAGCTGCTGTTCCTGCTGCCGAGTAATATCTCGCGCGCCTTGTCCGTAAGTAAAAATTAATATTGTCTTATTATAAGTTAGCCCTATCATGTGAGTCAATGTAATGTAAAATAAAATTAACTTACCTTGAATGTGTTTTATTTGCCAAATCAACTTGAATAATATTTGTGGCGATGTCCTTCTGACGACACTAAATTGTCGTGATTATAAGTTGTCTCGATAAATGACTAATACCGTCGCAATTTTGTTTTAGGCGAGTTGCAGTTCGCTCTTCGAGCTCACTTCTTGGGTTCAAGCCCTATAACTTCATGACAGTAGAAGTTATTGTTATTGGTATTAACTTCCAGTATACCAATCTTCCCCATTTCCGACTACAGCTGCATTTTCGAGCCAAGAATGCTGACGCTAAAGTTTTCATAATTATTAATTTCGAAGGTAAAATCCATAGAACATTAGAATGAATATTTAGGCCCATCCCATAGTATCATATTTTAGTTAATTCATACTCTATTTGGCAGCAACTTGGCAATAATTTATTTTTTTACTAACTAGAAGTGTGCTTTTTTGTTTATTTGCCAATAATACACATATATGTAAACTTCTAATCACGAGTATTCATTACTACGACATCAGCGGTATCCAACCCCATGTATATTGCCTATTCGCTACTATATATATTGGCTTTTCCATATAACTGTCTGTAAAATGATCATTCATTATACAGAAAATTATTATAGTAATTTACAGTAATACAGTGGTAATACATTAATTGTAGAGTAAAGTAGCGTAGTTAACTTGGTAGCTATACGATCAGAAAACCTTTGCACCAAGACGGGGTAGGAAGCTCTAATAGGCTGAAAATTAACTCGTAAAAATTCGTGAGTTAAATTAATTAAGATGTTTGCAAGGTAACTAACCATGTTTCGTCATCATTGGAAACCGGACAATAATAAAATTACTGCTTCGATAATTTTTACTAACAAAATCTTTATTAGTCTAGTGTTGGAACTTAAAATTCGGAATTTAATAGAGTTCAATGAAGAATGGTTTTCAGCAAATAGGTTAAAGCTTAATCCAGTAAAAACTCAATTTCTCCATTTCCATAATTACTACCGAAATTCTTCCTAAAGTGATTCGTCTTTTTTCCCAACAGATTTCAACTTAGTACCAGCAAAAAAAATCTAGGAATCGAAATAGACTCATGTCTAACTTGTCACCACCACATTAATGAGTTACTGATAAAACTTATTAAAGCGTTCTTTACCCTTCTAATTTCAAGTGCTGTTGACATGAAAACTCTTAAACAGGTTAACTTTCCCTATTCTCATTCTCATCTATCGTATGGAAGGATCTTCTGGGGAAATTCCCCTGCCCCTAAAAAAGTGTTTTTATCCAAAAGAAAATAATAAGACTGATCAACTTGGCTCAATTTCGTGACTCATGCAGGAAGCACTTAGATATTTGCAAATACTTCCTCTACCTTCTCTTTTCATTCTTCAGAGTCTTCTTTACGTCAAAGCGAACCAATAACAATCAGCACCACTCTCATTTCACAAGAAACTCACAGCTCCAGTATCCTATTCACAATACAAGCTCTCTGGAAAGGTCACCGCTTTATACGTGTATAAAATTTACAATCATATGCCAGTTTCAATAAAGAAAGGAAAGTGGCTCCGAATTTCAAAACACGTTCAGAAGACTATCTACTTTTTCACTGGTCCTACAGTGTAGCTGAGTACTTGGCTTCTCCGTCAGGACTTTCATTCACCTGACTTGGTATAAGAAAAATAATAATTGTACCGTTTGTTGTGTAATAGTGTATTATAAATTTAGTTTAGTATATAATTTGTAATAATTGACGAGTCTTTGTAAAAGCATTATGCTTTTAAGGCGTCTGTGAAAATTATGTAGATAAATAATAAATAAATATTTTATCATAAAACAAAATGATTTCAAAATAATTTTTTAATTGCAAAATTGCATCATCAGCCGCACTTTACCATGTAAGATATTACACGAAACTTTGCAATATGTTACTTAGGTAGGGCCCTATAAAATTTCCTTTGAATATTTTCCAAGAAAAACCATGAATAATGACGGATGGGTGTAGAATTCCTTAAAAGTTGCCTGATTCTGCGCCCCTTGAGGCCTTACTAGCATCCAAAGGATGACAGACTTTCTATCACTGGGGTATTCCAAATGCACCAGACGCACTTCTAAACTGCTGTCTCAGTATGGCCCCTCCTGGACATTTTCATTCGGATTATGGCTATAATGAGTGCGTACTGTCTTCAGCAGGCAGGGCTTTGGTCAGCCTTGGGTTTCAATAGTGGGTACTGGCAATTTGGTATTTGATTTCGGGGATGCTTTACACCTTGTCTCTGATTTGATGCCACAAATATTTTCATTTTCCAATAAATTCTAATAAACCTTTAGAATTGGGATACTTTCTAGGAAGACTGGGTCGGAGGGAAAGATACCTCATCCACCAGCAGAACTTTAATGGGTTGGCACTAAAACAAAAATGATTCTGGTTCTGGCATTGAGGGTGAAAATGCCCTTGAGGGATAAGTGCATGGAAATAGGCTGCCCGTTAGCAGTAGAAGAAGAGCAACGATTTTCGTGAACATGGGAAATTATTAGTTTCATTATCCCTCCTGCAACCGTATTAACCGGTCTTAATTCCTTTAAAAAGAAATATCGTGTCAAGGCATTGGTTAGATTTCGGACCACTAAAAGGAGGCTATGTGGTCTGAGGAATGGCGCATGTATAGCTTGTTCTCTAAAATTTTGAATAGGTTTTTACAATACATTAGAAATTTGATTAATTGTACATTTCTCATATAAGCATTTTTCCTAAAAGGGAGAACGTTTACAGTATTGATCTTCCGTCTCTGTGCATAACCTAGACCTATTGAAACCTCAGATACTCACTTTCATAAATATTTAGTGAAAGAACTATTATGGCTGGAAGAATAATAACTCCATTTTCCCCTTTTTAGATGCCGCCATCTTGGAGATTTGGAGATTAGTGGATAATTCGTAAAAGTGATATCACGTCTGCATTTTTAGATCAGAAAGAAACCACACACATCAAGTTTCGTGTGAATATGGGGATAGAAATAGTGTTTATGTTTTATATTCTTTACAAAGAAGTGTCAAATGTGCGGAGCAGCCAACAAAATATTTTGGTACCTTAAGTAGATCTCATTTAACTATAAAGATAAGTATATATTTATTTTATAAATGTTGATCAAACCGTGCAGAAATATCAGGAATGGCCACTGACTTTTGGATAACCCTATATATAGTGCTGTTCATAATAAAAATCAGTGTTGGCAACACCTCACTGCTAAATATTTTAAAATATTTAATTTTTTTGTTTATCTTGAAACTTAGAAATTTAATTCGAAAGAAATTATTGGAAGCTATATTGAAAATAAGTCAAATCATTTCACTATGTTGGTTATTTTACTGAACGATTAAACTTTAAGTAAAACCGATGTAGATGTATGGCAAGTTTTAAGTAAGAAAAACTAATAGCCTCATATGAAGAAATGTAATAATTATCTAAGGAATTGTTTACAAGTCAGATTTGAGTGTGTTAGGTAAATTGGAAAAATGCTTATTAGAGTTGGTCCAATTTACAGATTAAGTCAAATACTTTAGATTTTATATAATAATTAATTTATTATATAATTTTCATCGTGACATGTAGTAAAACTAGTAAATCGAAACTTTGTGTAAGGAAATGTTAGGAAATATTTCTTCGTCCGAATTTTACCTTGATTCCAGGAGCAGAGAAAATCTCCCAAATGAGAGTCAAATTCAAATCGTAGCAGTTTACTGGTAGGAAAAATTAGAAAAACTTAATTATCTTAAGCATGTTATACATTAAAATATTTCTCACAATTAGGAGTTTAATGATAAAATTCTATTACATATTTATGTCCTTAATAATATAAATACTCAATTGGCTCATACGAATACTCTTCTTAGTTCCAAATTTATTATTAGCAACTGATGATTTAAAATTATATTTAGGATTTCAGCCATTAACCATTGTATTATGTTACAAATAAGAACGTTACGTTTCATGGATTGAAATCTATTTTCTTGCTCAGGTAAAAAAAACTGAATACATAAGGCTAAACATGCACACACAACTTTCAAGTAAATCATGTAGAAACTATCGTATCTTATGCTAAATTAAATTTTAAAAATGTAAGTCTAAAGAGTTAACCATATTTCCTGAGGATCTGAATTAAGTATATATATATTTTATAATAGAGACTGTGATTTGTTAGTAAAACGTGTAGTTGAAGTAAACAATATTTCATGTTCAATATCTGTATTTTGTAATTATAAAATCTAAGGAACTAACATGTAGGTTAAGTTTTCAAGTCTACTTTATGAGGTTTGTGGACACATTAAATAACAAATAGTAAAAAGTAACTTTGTTAAACTACAAATATTTTTATATTCAAAATTAATTAAGTGACATGTGTCTGTGTATATATTATTTATACATTATATATATATATATATATATATATATATATATATATATATATATATATATATATATATATAGACACACACATCCATTAATTAAGTTTGTATAAATGGCAATGGCCAAATTTATTTTCAATAAACATTGAATCACAAAAAGTACTTGCTTAGGTTACTTTTTAGGCGTATGTTTAACAATATATATATATATATATATATATATATATATATATATATATATATATATATATATATGTATGTATGTATGTATGTATAATGAAGTTAATCTAAATTAAAAAGAGACATGTTTGGCTGAATATTTTGTAAATATTCTACATTAAAAACTGAAAAAATATGCGTGTTAAAGTTGAAGTGTGAACGAGGCGTTCCAAAAACAATGTAATTTATTGAGCACGTCTACGTTTTTACTAACATTTTTCTCTTACCTGCATCTGTAAAAGAGTAAGTTAGTACTGTGCCGTTATTAACACCCCCAAAATATCTCATCGAAGCGGAAATGTAACCTTTTAGTATTGAGACGCCAATAATCCTGAACGACCTTTTATTATTTTGGGAGGACTGAGTATCCAGATAGGCAATTCTGATGAGGAACTTTTTAAACCTGCAAGGCATTGAGTGCAGGATATTTATGCTTACAATAAATTATCAGTTAAATCAAGTCTTCAATGATTAAATAGTCGTTGCAAAAGGCATTGTAGTTTGCTGCTTGTTTTTGTTCAATTTATACATTTATTACAAGGGAGTTACTAATTTACCAGTACGTGTTACCAACACGTGACTGTTTTCTGGGTGCTGACACGTATACTCTTCATCCTTCATATGTGTTTGTATGTATGAATATAATCAGTAGTTACAAAGGAACAGGTGGTATTGTGGGTAGAGACTTCTAATTGCTGTATCACAACTAGGTTTATTCAAAGGCTGCAAAATACTGTTCACGAGCCCTTTAAATTTAACTAAGCCAAAGGACCGATCGGTCATTAGTGTTTGTAGGAGCAACAAGTTAATAAAAAATACTCTGGATATTGACGCATTCTTTACTTTAATTTATTTTCTATTAGTGACTTTTAGAACCATGACATTACCCTGGTCACTGTAGAATGAGCCGCTACGGGTACATAATAATATTTTAGTAGGGATATTTACAGGTTAATTAATTGCAACCGGAAAAAATATAGTTCAATTTTAATGTAACAAAGATAGCAATATTACTTTACACAGCCACAAACACCATCTAATATTAAATGATATATTTATATTTAGTTTATACCCGTTTGCTTGTTGTGAAGTGTAATAAAGCACTTCAAGGTAGCATTAAGGTATCAATTAAATTTTATGGTGTTCCTTGCAGTCCGTTCTGATACCCCTCAATGGTAATAGTCTCACATCACGACTCACAACGTGTCATTTGTTTTATGTAAATAATAAGTTAGATACATTAATTTGGATTATATAATTTTGTTTAAAATCTTAAAACCATTGTCATCAAATACTAGTATATTAAGGGGGTTTTATGATTCAGTTTTAACAAGGAATATAGAATAATATTGGGCTGGAATAATCAGGCTTACCTTATATATATATATATATATATATATATATATATATATATATATATATATATATATATATCTTCAATAAGAATAGAAAAAATTTAAAAAAAGAACATAGAAATCCTCTATATTTCGTCTTAAGACATTTTCAAGAGATATAGGTAAATAAGTAAATATATCAACAAAAAATAATAAACAAAAGAAACATCAAATGTTAATAAAACTAATTTTGAATTACGTACAAAGAGTGAATAATTTTGCTTAATACAAGGAATATAAAGTTATAGTATATTGTAGTTAAGTAATATAAATTTTTAGTTAAATGTTTAATGTTATAAATTAAAATTGTATAGTGTAATTTATACATAGGCTACTGCTATCCATATCTTAAATTTAGACCATCCGGATGTTTAGTTTGTAGCACCCTCTGATGAGCTATTTCTAAATAATTCGTTTTAAGTTTATGGGGGTTCTGAATTTTGTTAATACTTATTAGAGAAAAGCATTCATCGAATTTTTTGTTATGCTCCATTGCATGGACCGAAATAGGATTTGATTTAATATTAAAATTTGTATAGCTGCAATTTTTTTTCATTCTAATGTGCAATGGAGTTATGGTCTGACCAATCTAGTCTTTCAGACAGTCTTTACATGACAATTGGTAAATGACATTGCTGGATTCACAAGTCATTTTACCAATTATCGGATAATTTCTTTTCGTTGTGCTGCTACAGAAAAATGACTATGTTTTTGTTATGTTTTAATAAAGTGATTGCTTTTCTTTCATTATAACTCAAGTTTGTTTTTTTTTTTTTAAGTGAATCACCAAATGTGGGATTTGCTATATTTGATATTATGGTTTTAATGTACTGTTCCACAGGATGATCAGGCGGTAGGCTAGGAAGTTCCCACTCAGAATTTGTCTTGAGCTTTATAATCGAATCATGTATATGAGACTGAAGTGGAATTTGGTTTTGCGAGAAGTAAAATTTGACACGGACATCTCTTGCGAAAGCAAGAGCATCAGCTACTAAGTCAATATGATTGAATTTAGGAGTAGGTGAAAAGGTCAATCCTTTAGAAAGCACATACATTACAGCTTTATTAGGTATGTAGCTAGATAAATTTACAATCGATTTGCTGATATCTGAGATATTTTCAGCTTTTTTACAACTTTCACTAACATTTGTTGCATTTTGTAGATCATTACTTGCTATGACTGGTTTTACTGTATTACTGGTTGATGGATTGTTGAATATATATATATATATATATATATATATATATATATATATATATATATATATATATATATATAAAAGTTCAACACTGTAAATACATATCGATCATACATTTCACAAATATATTATATTTTATAAACGTATTACGTGTACATATATATTACAGACTGGTTAATGGTGCGAAAGAGAGAAATGGTTTAAGGAGGAAACATGACACTATCAGCTTTCTGGTGATCATGGTTTGAAATAGGACTTCAGCCTAGAGTAATGCTGTGCTGTGTTTTGTACTATAGTATATTATCGACACGACACCATCTCGGTGTAGTGCCAAGTTTAATATAAGGTAAACCGACCTAATATCGGATACTTTTTGTTAGGCTTATTTTGTACTACCTAAATATCCTTAGAACACTACCAAAATTGGTCACAACTTCAAAAAAATACCTGGCTACAAGTTTTGAACTTTTAAATATTGAAAAACTACCTACTTACAAAAAAAAATTTCTTTCAATAAAATAATGCACTTTTTAAGATTGAAAAAAAACCGTCCTAATATCGGATAGGGGGGTTCCTAATATCGGATAGAGTTTATGCAGGTATCCGATATTTGGTCGGTTTACCTTACTCCTTTTCCTATAAATAGGTGGGTAGTGGAGGGTGAAAACTAATAATAAAAGCTGCATGCAACGCGTACTTATTTATACAATGTCGAATATATTAACCATTATAGGCCATTCCACATACACAATCAATAATTTGATTCAAATTTTTACCCTATAATTCTTTTACATATTTTAATAACGCAACATAATATAAATTATACAAAATGAACATTCGTACACACAATTTTACATATTTTCCCCTTATTTTAATAAAGTATTTCGTAATCAATCAAACTTACAAATAAAAATATATAATCTAACAATATAAAACTAATATATCAAACTAGATAAACTAAATCGTGCTAATGAACTCTGTGCATTTATGACCGGTTCCAAATATCCTAGAAGCGTTTTGAAAACCAATATATTGTAGCTGTGACGGGAAATATGATATTGCACTTGTTTTAAACAAAGTGTTTGAACCCTTTACATGAGATAGCCAAAGCAAATATAATAACGCTTTGAGTGAACAACGTGAATAGTTCAGCAATCAACGTACCATCCACACCGAGTTGGTTCCAACACGAATATCGAGATTAATTGGCAAGTTCCGGATGATGACATTGAAAATGAAATTGAGATCATTAAGGATCTATCCAATGATTAAAAATTATGTTTATATTTGATTTAACAATAATTTAATTCCATACAACTATAATTGAGTGTGATATAAACATTGGGTATTATTGGTCAGTTTGCCGTATCTTGAATGACAATATAAACTGTATGTCACTCGCCTCCATTTAGTAATTTATCTATTATAAATATTACATTTTTCATGTTGGGTGGTTGAAATAACAATTTATAATTACATTATATTATTATTATACTCAAAATAAGAAACAAAAGGACATACAAATAGTTATTTGTAGGCACGTGACAATAGAGTCAATAATTGTTTAATTTTTCATTTGAAGTTAAGGCTTATTAGGTCTTGTTTATAGTTAAACCAATTTAATTTATTTTCACAATAATAGTAAATTATCTATCCGCCAATAAACTATTACATCAGGGTGGGCTTATGTGTATTTTACGGTTTAATATATAATGTAATTACTTTGTAATCATATATAGTATTTTTCTATTTAAGTAAACGTATACGTTTAGTGGGAATTTATAGAACTAATAAGTTAAACATACCTTATAAAGTATAAGTTTTCTTTTTAAAATACCCATGCCTTTATATTTTATTTTATTCTTTATAATAACCAAAGTTATAAAATACATGTATCTTATAGTAATGCTCTAATTGGTAGTTATTTTTTTACCGTGTAAGAATTATTTCAACCAGCTTTTTTAACATCACAGTAGATCTATGTTTTTTCATTAAATCTGAACAAAAATATTCACAAGTCTTTTTGCATTATTTACTTTTGGCTCTGATTTAGTGTGAACGTTGAAGCAGAACTCACGTGAAATTTTTTCACGTAGGTAGAGATAATATTACAAATAGGATAATAAAACTGGTGATGGATTCGAGACACTGAGCTCTGGAAGCAGGGGTGTCTTCACTCATGACACTGCTTGCCAACACAACGCCACCGCGCCACCGATTGATGTACACTGTACTGACATTTTTGCAAAAATAATAAAAATGTATTTTTTTTTCAGAATTGATAATTTAATTCAATATGGTGTATTGAAATACTGTTTTTATATACACTAATTTCATTTGTAGAAAGTTTAAGTATAAAACAATTTTATAACGGTTTTTGGAAGGTTAAAATGTATAAAGATTTTGAGAACAAAATCAGTGAATGAGTAATCAGAAGTTACCACTAATTATATTTAGACACAATAGGGTGATAATGTTACATGTTATGTTGCAACAACATATTACAACAAATAGGCTTTGACTATTGCTTCTATCTCTTCTTATTACCTTTCCTAATATACTTCTCCTCGTAAGAAATAACTATAATATGTAAGTTTAGTTTACTTCAGTAGCGTCATTATGTAATGTTATAAGTCCCTGTTAGATTTATCTTGATCATATAAAATACATTTTTAACAGTTAAACAATTTGCACTTCCCATGTTATAGACTACACATTTAATTTATTAACTATCGCATGAGTCCATATTCCACCTAATACAGTATAATTCATTTTTATTTCGTAAATCGTGAATGAAATATATAGTTATAAATGTATACGACCTAAAAAAAGAAATTGAAATACTTTAGTATGTAGTAGTGTATGTAGTGCACTAGAAAACCTCAGACATGTTTCTTATCATCGTACCTTTTCATTTCGCAAATGTGACCCTTCATTACCTTTATAGAGAGAGTGTCTTCCTGAATACTAATATCACTGAAATAGGAAAGTCAATGTGTAAGCAACTATAAAGGAAAAGACATTTCCATTGAGGCATTGCGTTAGTAGTTTCTAAAACGTGTACGTTTATTCCTCTAAGTTACGTAATAATTAATAAAGTATTAGAAGAGCATTATTAAAGTAATAATACTTTACAATGCACATTGTAGGTTTTTTTTTATAATTATTGTAAGGTGTCTTGAAATACTCATATACATACCCGACAAATTTACTATTATATATGTAAATAAACACTAATTTACATTAGTAGTAAATTATATTCATCCAAAAATACTAGCATTTACCTGTTTTGGAAACTCAATACATCATTTTTCTGTGAAATAAATAAAGTGATACTAAAAGGCCAAAATAATTTGCAAATATTTTCACGCAGCTAAATGTTAATATAAAAATTAAAACTAAATACTTATTTTAAATATGAAATAATATTTTTATTTCCTTTAAAAATTTAGCTACAAATATTGCACCTTTCCACTGAATTCAGCGTCTGAAATTGAGCATGGAGTATGCGTAAAAACCTTCGGTGCTCTAATGTGATTGAGATCGTTTCTAAAACACCGCAGTGTACTCAATTTGAACCCCTGATAAGACACTAAAAATAAATCTTCATCCAGAGTGCATTTTGTTTGTCTAGTTGTCTTTTTAGACAACTAGACAAGCCTGAAGGTAGAGATAAGGTGAAGTTGAAATGGGTTTTAACTGGAGATTTGCATTAGATATACTTGAATTAACACTCTGTAACATTTTAAATAGTAAGTTTTGCTGGAGTTCACATTCGTTTATTGTGTCTCAGACTTCACTCCTGAAATCTTGAGTCTGAAGAGATCCAGAGAAAATATCTTATTTGACTTAGTACGATTTTCGATACATTATAGCGCGTTATATTTTTTGAGTCAGTGCTGTAGTGTATTTAGTCATAGATTAAATGTATTTGTGTTTCGTGTGTAATAATTATAAAAACATATACAATTTAATAATAAAATCTGGCTATAAGTAGTATGTAAAAGGAGACTATGCGAATATATTGAGTAACATGAAATAAGTTTCATAATGAATAACGTTTAACATGCATATTCCAAATGAGGCTGTCAGTTCCAAAGTGACCTATCTACCATAAAGTGGAATTGGAGAAAATGGCTTCCAAAGTTTTGGCAATTTTTTGTAAAGCTGGTTTTAATTAAATTTTTTGTATATATGTCTGAATAGGAAATCATTAATTAATGAATACCAACAATTTAATATTATTCTACACATAATATTAAACATATCTTAGATTACTAAATACATGGCACATAGCATACTTTGGCTTTTACAGTAATATAGCTGAATGGTGCTTAAGTCTCATTTTTGTGGTGGATGAGAAACTTTGTCTTTATTGTAAATAAAATTAAAACATTTCCTTTTATGAAGATAACAAGTTTTTATTATTTGTACCCACAACAGTGTTCATTTGCTTCCTCTAGGTAAAAAATTACCTTGAAAACATTATTATTACTATAAATTTTACGTAAAAAAGCTACAAGTGGCACTTAGGTTCTTTTGGCATTTTATTAGTACAGTATGTTGGGAAAAAATTGGAACATAAGATTTTAAAGTAAGTTTTATATGCTGAGAATAATGTAATGTGTAACAATAAAAGCTATAAAACAAAACAAGTTCAGTCATAGAATAGTAACTCAAATTATTTTAAAGTATTCTTATTCATTAATGCCTAAGAGGGAGTATTACAGCTTAAAATAATAAAACTTACATAAGAAAATACAACACACTATATAATTAATCATTCGTCATTGGCCAACTTAAGCTAAGTGTATGGCTAACAAAAATGTGCAACAATAAACAATAGCAACACGAAAATTTAATTATTTAATATTACTTATTTAGGGAATTTCAAAAACTACATAATTATATAATTAATAAAATAGATAAAAACTAAGAATTACTCATCCTCATCACTGATTGAGGTGTACAATGCTTCATCAACGTTGTCTCCATGCATAAGGATTTTATAAAACCTTTGAGAAATGGGAGGTATAAATGGCATTAAGTCATCAAGGTCTTTTAGCTTCTTAGAATCTACTGTCCGCCCTTGAGGATACAACAACGGTAGTTCTGTAGGAAGTGTTGCTGTGGCATTTCTTTTCTTAAGGCAGATTGAGTTAAAATCATAATTTTCTTCAAAATTGTACTTGAATAACATTTTAAGATCGGTGCCTTTCTTTATTTGTACGAGACTAAAAACTTATGATCTACTTGTTTTACTTTAAATTTGGAGCTATTTACTACATAATCTAACATTGCAACAACTTTTATATTTTTATTTTGGCCACCGCACTGGTCACTAACATAATAATCTTAGATCTGTCATTGACATGATTTTCAAAACAATGAAGAAGGCATGATGCTATCTCATCTGGTCCCCTGGAGGCTTGTGCCTCATGCCATAAGTAGACGAACACATCATTTGTTGTCAAGTTGTGAACACCAAATAAATAAGTCCATAACTGACGTTTGTAGTAACATATGCCTACATCCAGATCTGGAGTTGGTAAAGTCTTCATGAGATCAAAACTAATCACATAAGTATCACTGCTGGGTTCGCTGCTTAAGTTAGAATCATATTTCATCATTTCCCTGGCTTTTTCGGCAAGTATGTGATGGTTGTCTAATTCTTCTTTAATTTTACATTTTTAACTTTCACTAGATGTGTAATCAAGCTTATTTTTTAAGTAGTTGCATGTTTTACAGGTATCCTTTAAAGGAGGGTGAAAGTGGTAGTTGAAGTCATAATTGAAAATTTCTCGAAATTTAAACAAACTGCAGCTCATCAATTCTGGTGTTTGCTCTTTGCAATACTGCAGATATAAATTATACATAATATTCATGTTTAATGATGGAGACAAATATTTTCATTAATTCTTTTTCCTGGTATAGTGTGATTCATAGACTGGAACATTTTTTATGAACTCCTTCACTTGCTCACGAACAATAATCTTTGTTTTGTTGTGGGGTTCATGTTTTCCACGTAAATCATTGGGTGATTTTTTTGTAATAGCACGTGCAATTCGTTGATCTGAAATCCTTAAAGTGTGTTTAAACACATTTTTGCAAATCCTCTTCTTGTTCCCACTTGAATCAGTAATATAGTAGTGGCGAGAAAAGTGCCTCCTACATACATCTTTGTCCGTTCTTTTCCTGTTAACTTCACATATGCTTACATTAGACTGAATAAACATAGTTTGGAGGTTCCACTCTTTTAGCCCATAAAAATGTTTATGAATATTTTCACGTTCTTCACAAGGAAGGTTTACCAAACATCTGAAGTTACACTTGCATTCAAAAAACCTGAATTCCTTTCCTTCGACTATAGTTCCTTTTACTGATGTGTATTGTTGTCCAGAATTCCTCAATCGCTTGCGAATGTTTTTTTTTTTTGTTGCAGTTTGCTTCTTCTTTCTTTCTCTTTCTTCCTCTATGAGCTAAACTATCTTCCTGGATAATAAATGGTAAACTATCATTGTTAACATTTTCTGACAGTATACGATCATCATTTACTGTACTTTCATTATTCAACTGACGTTGTTCGGGGTCCAACATTATAGTAGTTTTGAAATGATCACTTTCCGTTTCTAAATCATTATTGAGATCCAATGTTACATCTACAGGAATTGCTTCTTGAACACTGTCCATAATCAATACCTCTTCACTAGTTGATTCTACACTAATACTGTGGGTTATATTTACATTTTGGAGATCGTCAAAAAATATTAAGGCATTGTTTGCAGCTTCTAAAATTAAGCTTTGTGAAGAGTTGTTTAGGGCAGTTAACAATAAATTGTCAAAACTATCATTGTTATTTAAAATTTCGCCTTGATTTGGGGCATTCACACAGTTTCCTTTTGTTGTTTCCTCTTGATTATATTTTACGATTTTGGTAGGAATTTCACTTTCAATAATACCAGGAACATTGTAATTTACATCAGAGTCGTCATGTGCATCAAGATTGCAGTGATTTCCTTCTTTGTCTTTTTCATTATTTACCTTTTGATTTGGGCGTTCATTCAAATCTGGAAATAATAATAAAGTTGTAAAAGTAAATTCAAAGACGAATAATGTTTATGCCAAAGTAGCCTAACCGCCAAAATGAACCTATGTGCCCATATCACTGCAAACCGAAAATGCCAAAGTAGCCTATGCGCCAAGACAACTTTAATATTGTTATACTATTCTGTATTATTAATTTTTTCACCTTTAACCAGAAAAATTAGCGTTTTCCATTGCACTCTATTGGTATAACTGGGAGTTAAACATTTCCTCACTTGATTATTTAGCCCAGCAAAGAAAATAGCTAGACATTATTACGATTAGACTAGCCTTTTTATTGTAACATTAATTACAATATTATCTTTATGGCACTGTAATTATGTGAAAGAAAATCATTTTTTCTATAAACCTAGTTTGTTTTAATATGGATATTCAAGTAATTCATCCATGAAAATTACAATCTAAGAGAGCACTGCTCATAACCTAATTCAAGGATCACAGTGTTTACAAACAAAATATATCATATAATTAAACTTACCTGTTTTTGTCACTGTATCAGGAGAATTTTTCATCATCTGCATGATACGTTTTGTACGTTTACATGATTGCACTTAAAACATTAAAGTAATAGCGTTTTAATGGCACTACGAAATCACGTTTTTCCTTATGGCAGAACAACATGTGTTTGGAAGATAGTTCACTTTAGCATATGCATCCTGGGTGGGGGTGCAGTGCTGCGAAAACAAATCTAGTGGGGAAAAAATACTCTACTGCCGTTTTATGTTCCATAAGTCACTTTGGCATTGTAGCTTATCCTTCAAAGACCCCACTAGACACATAAAAGCAAAAATACAAAAAATGTCGCTTAGGTCACTTTGGAACTGACAGCCTCAAATAAAATAATTTGAGAATATTAGGGAGCCTTCAGTGTAGACCTATACAGTAACAGCAAAGGGAGGCACACTTGTAAGAAATTTTTATTAATGACTTATTGTAACTAATGTCATTTGCTACCTGCAAATATTTTAATCGATTGTTAAATTTAATTGGACACGTTTTTAAGACATACCAAACCGCAAAAATGAAAAGCCAAAAAAGACCTACAATGGTTAACAAAATATCAATTTGTATGATGATAGTAAAACGAAATGTTTTACAAAATGTAAGAAACAGAGTGCAATTTAAACTACGATAAACTTACTGTTATTCCATATTAACATTTTTGTTTCTCAACTTAGCAATATTTATTTATTTGATTGATAATTTTAATATAATTTAACTTAATATCTAGTATGGGGTAAAATAAAAATAATTGAAGTTACATCCGGCTTTTTATATGTTTGGACCTTTTGGACAGAATTAAAACATAAATATTTTACATTATTTATTTTGTAATGAAAGTTGTTTCAACGTAAATAATCTACTAGAAATAAATTATATGTCTTTACAAACGCCTTTACAAACGATGGTATTGAAAACTTATATGTTGACAGTACTGATAGCCGATTGGTTGGTATTCTGTCATTCATTAAACATATTCACAAAAACCTTTAAGTAGAAACCCAGGCTACAAAGTCATGTTTGAGCCTTCTGACCTTCCTTGGGCAACTCAAATTTTTTGCTCCATTTTGTTTCACGTAAAAGTTAGAATGAGAACGCCAAAAATAGCGGTCACAGATCATCAAATTTAATAAAACATTCCATACTCTGTTTAAAGTCATATCAAAACCATTGTTTTAGTTTTTCATATCTAGTTACAAACAAAATTTCAATAAAACACAAGTTTAGTAGTAATCAATGTTAACCTCTTTGCGATTTCAAGTTGCTGAGGCTATATAAATATAAAAAATGATCTTACATATTACTAATTAGATGCTTAGTTAACCTCATAAATTAAGCTGGATAAGAGTGGGTTTAGGTTTTATTTCAGTAAAATTAATTTATTGACGTTGTCAGCAAAGCTAAGATAAATATTGACTACACGCAAGCAATATTATTCCATAAGCTGATTATACTAATGAAAGCTTATATTGTCATTTGATTCCAAGTATTTTATCATACCAATAGTTAGCATAGTCTGATATTTTATTTACATCGCTATTAATTACCAGCAGACTCGCAATCATTAAATAGGCTTCCACGTATATGAGCATCTTTTATTTTCATCAACTATATTTCATTCGCCGATGTGGAATTTGCCTTGTTGATACTATCAAGAAATTATGCCAAAAAGTGAATATTTATGGCCATTGTATTTTACTCAGGTCTTAGTATTTTTTTGGGCAATAGTTGGTTTTACCTTCTTTCTGTGATCAAAAGATGTATATACGTACACGAATCTGGGAAGTGTATTTCTATCGAAAGACAATAAATATGGGTTTTATGACAGTATTTAGGTTTATAGTAAAACTTAGATAAGCAATCTGTTTGCTATATATATATTAAAGTACTGATCAACCATTGAAAAATTTAAATTTGCTAAAATGACCCATCATGAGATATAATTAGACTATAAATGTAAAAAAATCAACAGTAATTAAATAAATTTATCATGTGTTTGTTCAGTCATAAAATAATTTTTGCCCAGAACATTTGGTTACATTTAACATGATATTTCAATAGATAACATTTTCCCTGTAATTCCTGGAAATTTAGAGACCAGTGTAATGCAGGACCTAACCCGTAAGAACTTACTCTTTTATGTTTACAAATTAATTTAAATTTTATTCAAACAAATTGCGTGTAGTACTAGTTTTTGAAAATTATAACTAGAAATAAAATGTATAAAAAAAATATTCCAATGGATGGATAGGTCAAAATATAGGTATATGAAACGAACTGGTTCATGAAACGAACCTATTGAGGTTATGTAACAATATAAAAGTATAATAAGTACCAGTACATATTCAAGTACATATATACAATTACATATTCTATTTATTTAAAGTATTCTAGCTATAATGATATGTATACGTTATTCCGATCCAGAACAAAACATCCAGAATGGAGAATGCGTAAGAGATAAGAATACTTTTTGGAAGAATCGTGTGTTTTATTTTCATAAAAAGTACACTAAATGCAAATAAAGAAATAAAAATTTACTTGAGGTTATGAAATACGAGTACATTTAATTCAAAAGTTTACGTAAAATTTTCAATCGAATACACACTTTTATAAACCTCTTTGTATCTAAGTTGCGTAAGGATTGATGTATAGCAATCTAAAGCTCTTGGACTGGATTTCTCAATTTCAACTTTTTCAATTGATACAACTTTCCACGTTTCCTCTGGTTATTGCATTCGGAAAATTGAGTCGTAAAGTTTTCATTACAAAATGTTTTCATAGAAAGTTAAAGTAGAGCTTATTTGTGTTACAATTTGTTATTATATGGTTTCTTGTGCTATTTATTATCTATGAAATTGGAATAGTGTATCGATGATTTGTTTTGAAATGTTACCCTCTCCAAGTTAATGTTCTAAACATTTAATTTTAAGTGATAAAGCTATATAATAGGATTGATTTACAGTTGCATTAATCAATGAACATAAACTAAACAATTTTCGAAATTGTAGCAGAAATTTATTACGAATTAAATATCCATGCAAAACGTCTAAGCTGTTTAAAATAATAAAGTAGTAAAAGCAAATATTAATGTATTTTAAATTTTATGTAGTCAAAAAATATATAAGTATTCTGTATACGAAAACCAGCGTGATTTCAATAATATTAAATTAAATAAAATATTACCTTAGCGCCCATAAGGTTATATGAAAACCACACGAATAACTACTGTAGTTTATCGATCAACTGTATAATTACAATTTGATTATACAACTATCATAATTATCTGGGTTGTATCTAAAAGGAAAATTCCAATTTATTTTCAAAGTAGCACACACTCCGGGATATACGTCTATAGGTTATGTACAGATTCGTAGATGTAACCTACGGTTACCCACTTTTTATAGTAAATGTTTTCAATAGATATGCAAATGATCGATGCACTAAAATAAGCTAATATAACATAAATTGATTATTATGGTATATTATTGCTTTATGTTCTATTAAACCACAAATAGTTATATTTGATACAAAGGCAAGATTTTCTAAACATATTAATTATTCATATCACATACTTATTAGGTCCAATAAACATGGTGTTTTAATTATCTGTAATTAATTATGGTCAATAAAAAACATACATGATATGTCTAAGTTAATGGTGTCGTCATAATCTCATGTACCAAACTGCTAAACTTCTGCAGCCTGCAAGCTGAGTTTCTGTTAACGTAAGTAAACGAACTAGGCTTAATCACGGCGTAAAGCAAGATAATTAGTCCTAATTAGTAGTTCTACGGATGATATTATATTTAAAGTATGTTCTGAATCTGTACTAATGTATTGTCCAAAGGTATTTATGGTAAAATTAGTTTATGATAGACATACAAACATAAATTACATGATCAGAGGTGCACTTACGACAGTAAAACTTAAGTCTATTCACAACCAGTTTTAAGCTAGCCGGCATCTAAAATATAAGATTTGGGATGATAAAACCTTTATTTTAAGTTCAATCAATCGTAATCACCAGCCTTTATAATTCTGAAGGTTAATTTTTTTATATAATGGTTTAGTTTTAACACATAAAATCTTACACTTCATTCTAGACTATTTTCCCACGAGTTCTTTTCTAACAAGGTTCTTACGTTGAAGTAACGATGCTTACTAAACTCATATTTTTAGTATTTTAATATTTCAAGATGTAAACTCAAGATATTATTTACCGTATATCATCAAGTCTATGAAGTGGGAAACAACTAATATTTGCATGGGTATTTTTTCAGAAAATGGATAAGTCAACACTATTCTTCTACCCGCTTAGTTTACTGTCGAGGAAGAAATTAGGAATGCATGTCTTCGTGATATGGAGGAACATACCAACAAAATCATATGATCAATACAGAAAGGGAATTTTACCACTAAAGCATTACCGTATATCATGTCTATTTTGAGGGTTTGAGCGCTGAAATTATTACTGAACGCACTCCAAATAAACTGTTGTTTAAAGTCTCAGGTAACTTGAGTTATCATCTTCGAGCTGTATATGAGCCTGACCATTAGCGTTTGGCTTTAATACTACCATTTTAAGAATTTCACATTCAAATAGTTTATAACAGTTAAACGAGTATCAAAACGTAAACGTTAATAATGGTTTGGCTAGAAAGTTTCCCATTTTTGGCGATTTAAGTGATCAAAGTGATACAGTCACGAAAGTAATGTATTTTACGCCAGTAAAATTTTAACTCATTTGAGGAATACATATCAAATACAATAACAAGTAAGAGATTTATTATTTCAGTACTAAACCTTGTAGATGGCATCCCCCACCTATTGCCATGCTAGTGAGCTACTTGAATGTACAGGATCGCTCAGTACATTATTACTAATAAGCAAGCATAGTCGTCATTGTTTTAACGAAATTCATGAGATTTCACTGTTTGATATTTAAACTTTGCAAGGCCAGTGAGATGGCCTTATCGAATGTTATCATGCTAAAGTTGAGCATTTGAGTGCTGAAATTAGTACTGAGCGCTATCCAAATCAACTTCTGTTTAAGGTCTTAGATTAGTTAGTATCATCGCGTCGTGCCGTACCAGAGATTTTACTATTAGTGTATGTACACATAGCTTCGAAGATATACACGCAACAATACATACAATACAATTCAAGTGATATAACTTATATTCATGCAATTATTGATGATCTTTATATTTTTAATACAAATTTAAAGGTACCGTTACGTAGAGACTTGATTTCTTCATAATACCTTTAACCGCTGGTTGGTAATATATTAACTACATATAATTTTGCTCACTTTAGAAATTTTATTATTTTTGTAATAGATTTATTTATGAATAATCAATCATTCAAGTAGTTATGTACGTCTTAAGTTTAAAGCATTATTAGTTTACGTACATACTAATAGTAATGTTTCAAAATATTTTAATTATTAGGAGACGTTAAATATTAAATATATAAACAATAGAGACACATTACTTACCTACCTTTCAAAAATAGGACATAACTAAAATACTAGAAAGACACTTATTTTCAATAAAAATTCAGATATTTTATGTGGATATTTTGCAACCAACAAAATGAAATCCTAATAATTTATTAAATAAATATAATGGGTTATAAACTCAAATAAAACATTGTCTCTTAAAGTATAGTACTTAACCTAATTGTAACATTGTTTAATATTATATAGGATGTGCGTGAGAACGATTCGTAATAAAATACTTTGTTTTAGTTTTAAGCCGATAGAAATTTTACAGTTTTTTTAAGTTGATTTAAATAAAAACGTAATATAAATTAAGTTTTACGAACATATCACAGAAACACAAACCAGAATACTTTGGAGATAATAATCTAGGACGAACTTCAGATACATGGCTTTGTTTTCAGACAAACATTACCAGAATAACTATGTAGCTTCCCTCTCGCATTCTTAGCCTTTTAGGATAGTTATCTATATAACTAAATCCTCCATAATATAACTGGACGCCCACAGCTATACACGGCATCTCGTGGTCGCGGATGATCCCCTCCCATAGCAAGAAAACACGCATCGAACATCTATGTACCTTAAAACTAGCGCGCACTTTTTCTGCTCAAGCATTCAATACTATTTATATTTCTTCTTCAGTTCTACAGTTTAATAAGCACAATCATAAAATAAAAGTGTACACGTTCTATAAGATATACGACTTATACGACAGATTGCACATACACACACATAAACTCACACATTCTCAAATAATACGTACATTAAGTTTTACACATTTCTCCGGCTCCCAACCTATATGATTTATTGCGTATAGGTTTAAGAAATTGTTAGTTTTGTAACTTTCCTCCCCACCGAATTCAAGCAATCATGTATTCTTCATTCCAAAAGTACGAACGTTTCACTGTACAGTTAATATAAAAACACAAAATTTACTCATAGTTAAAGAACTATTAATATGTACCTACTGAAGTTTAACAAACAATGTAATGTTGCATTATAAGTCTAACAATTGTGCATAGATTAAAAAATAATCTAACTTTGCATAAAAATAAAAAATCTTACAAATTAAATATTTCCTGAAATTTTATTGATTCATCAAACGTGTACTTCATATAGGTTTATTTATAATAATAATGTCGGATAATTATGATAAACATAATAAGGAGTGTAATGTGTATAAAATATGAAAGTCTTGCAGTCTAGTTAGTCCAATAAATCTCTGCAGTTTCTCTATATAATGTAATATGTGTAAATTCTATTGTAAACGTAGGGCGCAGTCAATTATTGAGTTGTTTGCCTCTGAAAAGGGGTCTTTATCAATATTTAAACGCTGCAGGATAATTATTTGAATACAATAATGTTTATTTTACAAATAAAATGGCACATAACAATTAAACAGTCGTGTTTCCCAAATATCGGAATATAAAGTTGTACTTAGTTTAAAAATGTTTGCATGGAGAAAATAAAGACACAATCTGCCAATAATTGATAGCTATGCATACAAAATTTAGATTCGTCTTCCTATTACACAGTTTACAAAAATAAATGCATTATTTTGTTTCTAATTTATGGCCAATTTTTCAGTAACTAACTAATGTCGTTACACCATTTTAACTAATTAATAATTATCTGTTATGCACAGCTGAAGTTTCGTTAAAAATATTATATACTTCCTGTAAAGTATAATTTGAAAAGTCTGCAGTTAGCTTAGTAAGCAATCTTATTTGTTTGATTAGTTGCTTTATTAAAGAGAGGATAATGTAGCTCTTAATTTAGATTTTCATTATTTTTGACCAAGATTTCGTATGTGAATTCTTTCTATTAGTCATTAGTGTCTGTAATTAGTTACAATCTTTGAATTATATTTAGTTCGTTCATGTTGTAGATATATTGTGATAGGGGCACAAAATTGGGTTATAAATTGACATTTAAAGTTAACTATAAACAATCTAGTGTGTTATAACCCAGAAAATTTTGTTCTTATTTTGTATTGTAATGTATTTTTAAAGTACTACAACAGTTATTAATAACAGTTAACAGGTATTTGTAAGCAGAAACAACGTGATAAACAAACTCGGATTGAATTAGGTACACTTTGGAAATAATGTAAATATGTTATCGAATTTTTTAACTATTTCCAACTTCATTATTTGTAAAAATTATATTTTCCCTATAATATTTACATTATTGCTCATTAGTTTTGGGACTGAAAATGTATCCGATGCAAGTTATCGTGTAAGCTATTAAACTGAAAATACAATTTTGTCCTAGTCTTAAATGACTTTATTTCTTAGCAATGTTAAAACCGATCGCACTATAGACAGAGATTAAAAACAGGCACAGTCGCTCACATATAAGATCTGCATACTTCAATGATCTACTAGTAAATTCTCATGAATCCACACACGTACATTAAAGAGTATTTTAAAATATTAATATTGTATCCATTAGTGGGCTTATATCACTTATTAAAATAGGCAATAAAACCTCGCATCGTACTTATTTGTAAAAAGACGTGTTTTTCCTAGCTTCTGGATTAACAGGATTTTCAGTATAGGTAAGGGTAAGAATAGAGACATAATCCTTTCGAGATCCCTTGAGTAAATATAGCGGACGCACTATATCTGTCACGTCATCTTGGAGAAGGGAAGGCCAGCTCAATGAAACCAAAGTAAACTAATGAAAGAAAGAATTTTCCATCTAATAAAACCCTTCAAAATACTTTAAAGGTTGTTCCCTAAACAGGAAAAAAGCTTGGAGCATTTGAAACACTTGAATGAAAAATGCTTCAGACATTATTGAAAGGTCATGGTGTAGACAGTAACCTCCGATAAATGATCGAATGTGAAGCAACAAAATAGAAAGCTGTATTACAAATAATACTGGATACAACTATAGGTCAACCGATATTAAAGAAACCTGAGCAGGAACAAATTTCTGAACAGTACCGCGCAGGAGGGGCTCCTCTACGGCGGGGAGTTGTGGTGGGGAGTGGGACCAGCACCTTGTATCTGTTTATCCGCTGTATGGATCGTGACTCGCTCTCACAGTTTTTTTTACACTTCAGCTACTTTACCTGTTCTATAACTATATATTTTTGTGTTTAGGCAGTCTCGCAGTCTAAGCTTAAAATAATAATTATAGATTAATGTAGCCATAGATGTATCCAGGAAGATTACATTTTGTTTTGAGGTTAGCCATGCAGTGACAGTGGCCATTAGAGATGTGTCGTTCAATTCGAACGAGTCGGTCTGGTGAACGAGTGATCCGGATCAGCGTGATTCAAAAGACCCGTTCACTTTGAAAGTTTTGTTCAATTTTGCCGGGCAACTAAATAAATTGGATACTTTTTCCAAATTATGTATATAAAATGAAATGAAAAAAGTTTATTTTCCCAAAGATAGTACAATAAAACTCATATACATATACACGTAATGCAACAAACGTATGCACATACATACAATGTATGAAACCATGTATCAGAGTGTAACAATACGGTCCTTATACGTAGTTAATTATTTCTTATTATATAAACGTTGTAGTAATCATATTTAATTCAATTAAAAGTTGAAAAAAGGGAGAGCAGTATACCTGGGAAGAGCCTACATGGGCCTAGGGCCTGTGCGTAGGCTCTGGTCATGAATATTGGATGTCAAAATTAATAATAGAATAAATGATAAGTAAAAAAAATAGTAGTTTGAGATTATAATCTAGTTTTGCTGCACTGTCGTATGAAGTATTAGTTATGGCAATTATAGTAAAGGACAGATCGAATAACAATAAATAGTGTGGAAGGGTTAGAAGTTCAGCGATAACAAGGGACAATAAGTCTATATACCTCTTCGCCACCTAACGATAGTAAAAAATCCTTCACGCGTTTTTTAAACCAGTAAAGATCAGGTAATTGAAACACATAAGTGAAGTTGTAACTCATACACATGTTACGGTACACAACATGAGAAATATAATAAAAATTTGTTACGCTGATTTTTTAAATATATAAACTGTAGGCCTAATGACGAATTGTTGCGAGTATCGTATGTTATGAGTATAAGTTGGCAACGCAAAAAGAGTATGAAAATTAGTGTAAAAGTAAATAAGAATTGTTTTGATAAACAAATGTCTTACAGTCAATAATACCAAATGAAGGTTGGGATTGAATTTTTATTTTCCTTATCTGTGAGTACTTCTTGTAATTTTCTGAAGGCAAAAATGTACTTGCGGATTTTTTTTTCTTTTAATTATAGTATTTTCATAGTACATTATCTTGTGAATGTTTTAAAATAAAATTGCAGGTATTGAATTGTGTCCAGAAGCGGAATTTCCTCTCAATATGGATACGAAATGTATAACCTCTTGTAACAGTGCATAAGTTGAAGGTAAAATTAAGCCTATAAGATCGGTCTTCGAAAAAAATTTTTATATTTGAGCCATTAGAGTTCGCCAAGTTCTGACCCACTTTAATAAAGAATTCATTAAATTCGTTGGCTACTTCAAGCTTAATTTTGCCTCTGAATAATATGGTATTTAGCAAATATTTATTTAGCTGGAAAGAAACTTTTTTAACCTCTCTACCACTATATTTATTTACAACCCCCCACAAATTTTTAAATCCCCATTAGCTCGGTCGAATTTATCACAAAAATAATATTTTTTAGTTGCCCTAAATTTCTGCTAGACGTTTCTGTAATTTACATTGCGGGTTTTAAGCTCCAAATTAAATGGTTGCTTTTTTCACTAATTTACTTAATTTATCGCTTTCTCTTATAGCTTGGACTAAATCTGAAGTAATCCATGGTTTTAGCTTTTTTGATCTAGTTTTAAATTTATTAGACTGGCTATTGAAATTGTAATAATATTCTGAAGTTGTAGTGCAAAAATATTTACATTAGTGCTGTTAAACATTGATTGTCCATTAGCATTTAAAAGGTTATCATGTGGTAACACATGATCGATATAGGTGCGATGTGCAGGGTCGATCTGAGAGGAGGCGTTCTGTATAGTAGTGTGCGTAATATTATTTTAATGAATCCTTAAACTTATAGTCAGCCTGTGTATTATGAAAAGTGGTGGGAACTTAATAGGTTAAATGTATAAATGTGTTGTTATTTATATGTTTGATGTTTAGTAACTTATTGAAACATTTGTAGTTAAATAACCTTATGATAAATCAAAGGCTTATCAATCAACCAAGTCCATTGTTCATAAGTATTACCATTTAAAATATTTAATAATTTATATAGTAACATATAATCAATTATTTTTAATTATTTGTTAGAATTATATAGTAATAATAACATTCGCTGTAAGATATGTTGTTTCTTCCTCTATTCGAACACTTTTTTGCAAGCGGATCCTTTCGTTCACTTGGTCATTCCGTTCAGTCGTTTATTTTGCTTGGTCAACATAATGACCGGTAAAACACGCTCTAGCGGGAAGGCTTAGTAACTCTGTACTGACCGGTTCAACTGAACGGGTCACAGCAGTGAACGATACCGACTGAGCCAGATTAGTCAGCTAATCAAATAGAGTGAGCGCCGAGCAGTGGTGGGGATACTTGGAGGGGCGGTGGAAGGGTATTTACCCCACCCTGCGTGAACTCAAATCAACCAAGGTTTTTTGATAGCAGTTTAACCATAGTAGATATTTAGCGCTTCAAGGGAAAAATAATCGAATCGGGTATGTGCAAAATGAAAATGAGTATTGGAATTGATTGGAAAGTATGACAAGGTAAATAGTGAACATGTAGCAAAAGTACGGGAGAATCAAGAGTTTGACAGGCCAAGCTCACTATTTGCATTCGAACTCTCAAAACGAGTTTATGTCTCTATGTGGAGAGAAAACATTGAAAACCATTTTACAGCAAAGGGAAGAGTCTGTTTTTTATGCAATCATCGTTGATGTGACCACTAACATTTCCCATCAAGAGCAGAACTTACTAATTCTTCGCTATGTATTTTAAAATTAAGGGCAAATACCATTACCTTGTTGTGGTGCTCAGGGCTATGACAATGGGTTCAACATGCGGTGTTCAGTCACGAATACTTGAAAATAAAAAACAAGTATGCTATTTTTTTCTCTCCATGGAGCACATTCTCTCAACACAGTTGATGTTAATGCTGCTAAACTTATTTCTGATGTTATGCCATTATGGAAGCATTGAAAGTTTTAACTCTTTATTCTGTAGCAGCCCTCGCCTTTGGGATCTGTTTAAACAACATGTACCGTTCTCTTTACAAAGCCTTTCTGAAACTTGTTGGAGCGAAAGACTACAAGCTTTGCGCCAATTGTGAAACACTATCCTTCAATCTTCAAAGTGTTACAGATGCTCCTGGAACATAAGGTACCCACCTGAACTCCATCAGCAAGAAATACGTTTTAGAACTCAAAAAGTACTTTAGATCTTTTAAAGGCCTCTTGATGTCATAATTTTGGCTCAAGATCTTGGCTTCCATTGGTCAAAACAACGTAATAGTGCAAAATAAATGTATCTCTCTCAACGTCAGACAAAACTAATTACAGATTTACATATGAGATGAAGGTCATACGTGATTAATGAGAAACCACCTTCAATGAATCAAAATTAGTTGCAGAGGTTGTAGGTTTATTGTTTGTTTTTAAAAGGAACACCGATGAAAGTAGAAGTACAACAGGCCAAAAGTCGACTAAATCATTTTGTTGATTGAGAATTATTTGGCTAAGGCGATTGACATATATGATGTGATTGACGATTTTAGTCAAAATAAAGTGAGAAAAACCTATACAATAGAGTTATTGTAATGTAACCCGTGTTCAATGGCAGATGAACAGGAGTGACCGAGTGACCTATTGTGACTAAACTAAATATTTGTTTTAGTCTACTAGTGAGTTATATAAACAATAAACACATACCATTATCATTTAAATAAAAAATATGTGTTATAATCAAACTTATTATCGAACTTGTAAAATATTTATAATTATACCATATATTTACAATTTGAATTATATTATAATAATTTAATTGATACAAAATAACCATCCAATTATACTTTAGCAGCTAGGGCTTGTATTGATATGTAGAGGCCATGTTCTAATGAAAGCGGGACAGCAGTTTTTATATATTTCGGTGAATAGGTTTGTATGTATTGCAACGTGCGCTGTTGTGTGTTTAGCCGATTTTATAGAATAGGTCATCTTTCTTAAGGACTAGAACTTTATGTTTGCCGACATTGTACTTATGTATCGTCAAGAAAGATTACAGCATTTTACGACTGACCAACAAGACAGAATTTTAATTTATTGCTAAACGTAACAAGTTGTATTATTGACCAAATACTGAGCCGATGAATACAGGTTAACTTTCCCACGAACCACAATTTTATTTTGGTCCAACAGTGCGCTTATGGGTCTTGGGCCAAGAGTACAGCATTTTCATACTGTCCAACATGACAGTATTGCAATTTTGGCCAAACGCATCAAGTTTTTTACCGTGCAAATGATAATAATATAGTATAATACAGTATTTTATTATATATTGTGGTCTCTCTGCAACGATTGTTTGGAGTTTTAAATTGTGTAGTGTGTTGAATGCAACACAATCATACTAATAGTAAAGTATGAATTGATTTTTAAACTTTTACAACTTTTAAATTGGAGCTTGAACATCCTATCCTGCAAATTTCCATAACCAAAGAAAATCTGCAGAAACAGGGATAGATCCAGACGCTGCGATATTTTGGACAAAATTTACGTTAATATTAATATGAGTAAACTGATTTAACAATTACAAAACAAATCAAAGTACAATGCACAGGAATCAATCCGTAAACAATTTAAAACATATACGCAGTCATAGTCAGAAAAAGAAAATGAATCTTGTAACGATACTGAAACAAACAAGAGAACTCAATACTTCAGAAGAAGTAATAAATCTTGACAAAGTAATAAATATCAGATTTGAATATGTACAATAAAAATCAAGTCATGCAAATTTTGTATATTTTATAACTATTTTCTAAAGAAATCTGAAATTATTAAATTTTGATATTATACATAAAAATGTGAGTTTTAGTAATTTTTGTACCTTAACAATGAATATTAATAGTTTTCAGCATACTTTTACGTAGTATATTTTTTGTTAGCAATGCACTGGTCAACAAGGTCTGTAAATGAGCAAGATTGGATGCATTGGAGGACTTAAACTATCTCCACGTATCCAATTGTAAGGGATTTGTAAGTGTAATATTTGGCCATATTTTCCCAATAAAAATAATAAGTGTTTATAACGTGAGTATTGAGCTTTAATGGTTTGAATAAATAGTCGTTTACTCTTTAGTAGAAGGTCAGGAATCGGTAAGAACTGATGCATAGAAGTCTATTGAAATCATTAAATCAATACTAAGAACTAAATTTAATATAGAAAAAATTATACATTAATCGAAATTCATTTTATACTCCAATGTAATATTATATAAGTGTATTACATATAATTTATCATATTGCACTAAAATAAGGTCAGCATTATTATCAGACAGTGAAATATTATTTATGCTAAAGAATAAGATGTCTTTCTGATTGAAGGATCCGAGATCATGTTATACATTGTTTTTCGGTTTTAAAGTATTTTTAACTATTCTTTTGGAATCAGAAGCGTAATATAGGTGTAAGTCCTTTGCTTCATACCTGTATTATTTTTAAGTTAAAACTCGTAAAATGTTTGGTACCTAATTTGTCCAAAACTATTTTAAAATTTTACATGTCATGAAAAAGGGTAAGAGAACATTAAATTCTTCTGTGCACATGCTAGTAGCCTTATCGACATGCTAGCACTGTATACGGGGAATTTTTGGTTAAAACGTAAGCAATATTTATTACTTAAAGAAAATGTATTAATACTATATTAAACATTATTACCTAGCTAACATATTATTGGGTTTTATTTACTATAACAAAAGTGACTAGATGAAATATCAGTTTATAGACATTTAAATTTTGTGATAATATTTATTATATATGAGTAACAGCCTGAGTATGAGCAATTAAGGGCTGTACTAACAATTTATAAACATAATAGTATATTTTATTGCGGTCAGACCAGGCACTGGACAAAAAAAGTACTATGAATTCAAAATACGCTAAAACTTATTACTCACTCATCCAGTAAAACATACAAAGGTGCATTCATTCAGCTTCCATCTGCTCACTAAGTACCTCCCTCTTTGACGCCTGGTTTTTGTCTATCACCGAAGTCATTAGCCAACTAGTTATACTGTATATCAGGAACTAGGCCAAGCTCTTTCGGCCATGGACGAAGCCTTGGAGACTAGAAGACGATTGAGGCGAGTTTTAGATGTGTTGGGCATTTCTTAAAATTTGAGTGAGTTTTGCTGCTGTCACGTGCTGGCCAGTACGGAGATTATTAATGCCTCTGGTGCTATGACTGTGTATGGTTTCGTTCCCTATTTAGCAAAACCTTGCTATATGTGTCGAGCTTGCCTTGCTAGTCCAACGATGATTTAAAATATTATCCTAACCCATATTTTGTAATTAAAATCTTTTTATTGAATAACATTGTGTGTAGTGTAACATTAATAAAGTTATATAAATTAATTGCAGCTAAACTTGACTGTTATACACGTAAATCATATCTTAAAAATATAAATTGTTTGTATCTGCAATTTTTTTTCTTCGTTAAAATACCAAGAATTTCCCTTTGGTTCAATCTTGTATGGAAAAAGCTTTGAAATACGCCCTTTTCACTTCCTTTGGTGTAGTCAATTAAATAGTCTCATGGGGTAAATCTAATTTTATAATAATTTTTTAATTATCTGGGGTTTAGAAACCTTCCACGTTTCTTACAAATAGGTCATTGTATATTATGCTACAGATGAAAAATGAGTGGGATAAGTGTTTTCCACCTCAAGCCATGGCAATATTATGTATGCCTACGGCAGAGTAACGGAAAAAAATGAAAACATCATGCTCAATGAGAAGAATTTTTACTTTAGTGACAAAGGCAGCCCAAATTACTATCTATCTACTCATACTTTTAGCTATTTATTGTACATATTTTAATTATCAATTTGTATATTAATACTAATTGTAATAGTATTGTAAATATACAGGAAATAAACTTTCTTTCATTTCATTTCATACATTCTTAGCCATTTTCACATTTAATACACATCTCAGTAGAGGATTTCCACTTACTAACAGAATATTTACAATGTATATCTCTAAAATTAAATGAAACATAACTTATGAACTATATTATATACCCCAAATATATAAAGAGCCTCCATGCTGTGTCGAAACATCAGTTCCACTAGATGTTCACAAATAACATAGCTCTTTATCAAGAATATACATAGTTGGCTTCCATAAACTGTACAGACTCTTAGGTAAACTATTAGATATTGATCCCAGTTTAACTGACATTCATAACAATAAAAAATGTATTTAGGTAAAAACTATAAGTACTATTCATTAGTCACTTTAATTGCATGAGTATAAGAATCACAACAATAATTAAAGCAGAAATTGTCACAATATGTATGTTATTTAATTGTGTGTCAAAGTAAAAACCAATGTTGTAGTATTTTGTTACATTTTTGTATAATGCACACATAAATGGCAATAAGTTCAACATTTCAATCTAACACTAATTGTAAATTAGCCAGTGTTGAAATATTTGCTCAGTCGTAGAAGTTACATGTTCTCCATTACGAAATATATAAGAGCTACGTTATTTCAACCCATAATGTAGACGTTCTTAACCTAAAAGTGTTTTCAATACATCTTAGTATATTTTCCTACAGACATTGACATATCCATGGTGTGTATACTTATCATATAATACGTATTTAATTTACATTGCACGCATCTACGAGTATATAATCACAATTAAATTAAATATCTTCAAATTTTATGGCAGTGATCTGTCTATCTAATATTCTTGATTAACAAAACTTTTCTTTCTTACTGAAAATATTCTTCTTTCTTATTGCCACTATTGCTACAAATATTTAAAATCTCATAAGAACAATAACTGTAATTTAAATGGTAAAATTAATATCAGGTTTGTTAAAGTTCGCTCTAGGGACTAACAGCGAAGAACTTGAGCTAGGGGTAAAAGCCACAACATGGGCAAGTCAAACCTCAAGTAAAATAGTTTCAACAAACTTCGCTATAACCTTTCAAAGTTTGATATTGTTATAGTATTAAAATTTAGACAAAGTTATATTTATTTTCTGGACATCATTTCTGTAAGCATCTTCCCTAAAACCTCCTTTACATTTAATGAAGTTGCTAGTAACTATCTGTAGGAAAAATAGTGTTATTCCGGGAAGATCACTCAATAAATACTGTAAATGGAGGTTTTTATAACAATTAGAGTGTCATTAACTGTGTATCAACATTATTTCATCTTAATTATTGCAAGACATTTACACATTTTGTAATACTTTTACTGCTATAATGTATATATCTGATACACAACTGCACAATTTATGATAAGTTGAGTTATTAATAGAAAAACGTATTTCTGTACGTATGTTTTTTTTTCTCTGAATTTGTGGTTTATTACTCACATATTGATATTCTGTGCAATTACATATGTGTGGTTCATTTATAAGGCTATATCTTTCCATTTATAAGTTATTTTGCAACGTTTGTTAGTAATATATTATCATACTTACAATTTTATCTCTCTCTCTCCCTCTCCTTCTCCCACCTCTAACAATCCCTCTTCTTCTCCCCCATCATCCCCTCTCGCTTGCTCTCTCTCCGTCTCTCTTTTCTATGATTTTACAATAATACTACAACTTAACAAATGTTATAATTTATATGCAATAAAGTAATATATATTCCATAAAAACATTTTATACGGAAAATTTGACGTCACTTCAGAACTCTACACAGTTTATATTGGTTGAGTTGACAACACATGGTGCTGAAACCAAACAGCTGTTCAACACCAGATGTGGTAAAAATATCTAGCTTCTTTTATTTGTTCTGGAAAACTATATATTTTATGTTATCTAAAATATTACCGTCAAACGACAGCTTAAAATTTGAGTTATGTATTAAAGTCATGAATAAAATTCAATAAATACCCTCTAACCCCTACTTTGCAATATTTAATTTTTCTCCACCTATCTAAGAGTTGAATCGTATAATTGAATCCTTATCGTATATTCATACTGCTACCATATTTTTATATACAATTGTATGTTATCTATTAATTTTTCAATACCGGTGATTAATTTTAGCGGTATTACATTTAGGGAGACTTTAATTTCCAACAAATATATATATACTTCTAATTTGGATTTTAAATAATCAAGCAATATTATCTAACGTATGTAATCTAAATAACTGAATAACTGAAATATCAATATAACTTATAATTTACACTTTAGATGATCTGAAAACAACCGGCTAATAATATGTACTCGTTGTATAACCTAACGTATCCAGATCCAATTGAAAATTTAAAGGGGAAACAAACTCTATCTTTTTTTAGATTATACCAAATACCTGACTCTTAAAATTCTTTTTTGCATTAAAGTTAAAGTTAATTTTTTAAACCAATGCTTAGGCCTACTCAGCTATGTATTAAAGACTGAAATAGTAATTTTATTTCCATCCGCTCATCATACGGTTATTACAACTGAATTTCTTTCTTAAAATTATTTAAAAAATCTTAAAGTTACATATGGATAAAATGTGGGTTTCAACCATATTAGGTACTTTATTTCTTATACAATTGTTGAAGTTATAGTTTTAAACTGTTCTAAAAATTTTAATGTTAAAATATTTTAATAAATATAAATAAAATAGGTTATGAAACAGTTAGGTATTTAGTTGCATGTATCAAAAAGATGGCTATTGATTTTTTTAATTTATACAGTTTAAACTATCTTTAATAGTTTGAATATTACTTTTATTATTATTTTTATATATAATTTTTATATAATAGTAACTGAATAGTTAAGAAAAAAGTAGTCCTTTCCATTACTTGATTCTGTTTTTAGAGATGTGATATTTCGTCATTTCTTCAAGGCATAAAGAGTTTATAGCGTCCTTCCATGACACATTAAATAGAATTTTTTAACTTTTGTAGTTTGTTTTCACCAACGTTACATCGGCCTGATTACAAACATTAATTTGTTGTCCAAACAAAACATTAAAAATATACCTTCATTATGAACTTTTTAAATTATTATAAAGGCGATCCTTTAAAATTTACTCTCGTTACATATTTATTCACGTGTAGTGTTTTTCCCACAAACCAAGTGACTTAATGGTCGTAGCACAAAATAGATGTTAATATATTTATTCAACTTAAGAATAGTTACAATCTGTTACTATGCCCCTTGAATTACCGTTACACAGGACTTTTGTATGCTCTAAAGTTTTATGGAACCCTGTTCAACCACTACGATGACATCGGTTTACATACGAGTAAACGGTTTGTTGTAACTGGTATATGATTTTTTGTAACTGGAATACATAATATCCTTCCATTTCTAAGTCCAGTGGTATTAATCTTGCAGTAAAAGCAGGTATTGATGTATAATGATGAAGGAATTGAACTTTTAAGATAGTAAAACCTCTCTGAATATTTTGTACTTGAAGCGGGAGGAATGTAAAGGACAATGTAGATTCGACGAAGTAATTTTTCTTTACTCCTGGAAATTCAGAACGTCTTTTTCTTGTTATTACTGACAAACTAGTGTTTAAGGGCATTAGTTGTGCGTTTTCAGGTTTTGCATAACCAAAAAATCTCCGCTAAGTTCTTTAAAACCACTGAAAATTTTGAGTAGTTTGGTAAATAACATTGTATAATGACATTGGCTGATTAAACTGTTATTATTTCCCTGAACCAAAGCTTGCACCACCTGTTACCACACCTACTAATCAAAATAACACAAAAGTTATTCAAAATCTTGTAACTACTATTATCATAGTGTTTATATTTTAAGGGTTCAATTTATACCCCATTTGTTTTGTTCTTAAATTAGAAAACGTTTATTTTGACTAGATGTGTCGATTTAGTTTCGTCGATAGTCATCGTTGTCGTCATTCCATTAGAAAGAGTTGATTTGTGGTTAGGTGACCTCTCTACTTGAGCCGGATCTCCAATGTGGCCGCTGCAGCGTCTGCCGACGACTGACGTAAAAGCGTTTCTTCGCATGACCGGCTGACGGTCTACTTATACAACCGACCCGACAAGAGACAGAGAGTTTTGCTTGCGGACGTCGTCGTGTCAAATCGAGTCGAGGAGAGGAGCCCTTTACCAGAGAATACGCAGTCGGCATACATCATATATTTGGTGAGTCACACCGAATTGTAATCATTATCTAAATTTGAAAAGAATACGAATATCTAATTTAGAGGTTAAATATCAAAATTAGTACTGATTCGTTAACCTTGAATTTTACGGAATCTTTGAATAATTAATTATTCGGTTCGTAGGATAGGTTAAGACCAGCTTATAGGCTATTGCGTTTAGTGATAGTAGTGTATCTATTAAATATAGGTTCTACTACCCATCACTACCTTTCCTAGGGTTTTACGTACTGTAGGTTTTCGTGTTTAGTGACAGTATTCACTATAGGTTCTACTACCCTTCACTACCTTTCCTAGTTTGCAAACGCATATTTTGCATCCTATAAGCCGCATAGGTTTGTGATCCTAGTCCTAAAATTAATAGTTTGGTTCATAAGATAGGTTAGGCGTAGCTACATGGTCCATCTACTAGATATAGCATATAAAAATCTTTATATAGCTCACAAGCATATTTTTTGCGTACTGTAAGTCGTGTAGGCCTAATAGCGTAAGCTGAAAATTATTCACCGATGCCAGGATAGTCTAGGAACTTAATTAGGCTATCTAGGTAACAGCCTTGTTTACAAATATGTAAGTCATCGGCTTAACAAACCTCTAAATTCTCAGCCCGGTTTATAATGTCTGTTCGTACCCTAAAACCGCATAAGCTTTACTTCCTATTTTGATGAGTATATTTTAAAGTGAATTTTAAGTTGTAAGCTATAACAAACTTTTCATGCTTGTTAATATCAATAGATTTGATACTAAGGGTCTACGGAGGAAAATAGTACATACGAAATACCTGTATTATAGTTGAACTAGGATACTTGTATTGAATAACCTAAACATATTTGCTCGAAGAAATTTAGCTGCTTTGCAGGGGAGAAATATAACTCAAGAATCCCCCTAGACATTCTGCTTTCAGGTTAACCTTATAGGATAACGTTAGCCTTGTTAGTATAGAGAAGGAAAGGTTTGGTTTGATATTTTTAATGTTTTATTTCGATATTTTTAAAGTCAAAACATAACCCCAGCTTAGCACAGCACAACAGATACTGAAGAAACTAGCAGACGATACAGGTACCGGTTCGAGTCAACGGCTGTGGAATAAAGATCTCGCGGACCACCGATATTAAACGGGGCATTGGCAGTTCTAATCAACAATTATTTACGTAAAATCGCGAAATATAGAACAGAAAACGGTGATGATATCGTTCCACTGAAGAGTGCGAATAACTGAATTCGCTCTGAACGATAGTCTGAGTTTTCTGTTTACTTACGTTTAACCTTGCGTATAAAATAGATCTCTACCAGCGTACGGTGAGGGCGCGGGTAAGATAAAAATATAAGGCGATATCACAACCCTGGAATAGAACCCAGTACGACTGCAACTATCAGGGCAAACGATATAAAAAAGTGATATACCGAAACACCTCACAATATAATACATAATTTATACAATACGAAACTAAACAAATGCCAACAACAGACTCCCAGCTCATACCAGATCCTAGTTTCATACGTTATAACCGTAATAATAAGTCTACGTATTTACACATACATTCACAAGCTAATAATAAGTTCATATAAAAGTATTATTACAAATAACAACAATAAACATCTATACATTATAATATACAATTCAAACAAAATACAGTTCATATGAATAGCAATAAATAAACAGATAACATTATTAAAAACTCTGATTATTCTATTATGATAGTTTTTAGTTTTCTAGTTTATTTATTCCGGTTTGCTTATATGAATTGTTACATTTTTAACTAAAACACGCACAAATGAAAATACTTTCTATTTATGTTAGTTTGATTCTATGGTATAGGATTTAAATATTTAATTTTACAAAATAATACTGGGCTATTATTTATTTTGGTCACCTTTGTAATCCATACACATACTCGTATTACCTGTTCATACATCGTGACTTAATAAATTCCAAAGATAATATGTCAGCAAAATGCAACTCCAGAGCAAGGGAAAAGTATTTACAGTTTCAACTGCCTTTACAATCCTTAAAAAAATTAATCTATAATGTTCAGTTAAACATGCATTATTGCCTCAATCTAAAATTAATCCCTCTACAATAATATTAAATTTATATAGATAAACAACATCATAGACCATGTTACATTTTGTAGATATTCGAAAAGATTGAAATGGTAACGTATTTCTGGATGTACCTCTAAAATGCATAACAACGCGGACTTGCTTGTTTGGTCTACTTACTTCTTGATTACTTTATCATCAGATTCATAGTTTTCCCTTGTTGAACATATCCACTGGTCAGTTAAATACGCTTCACCTTATCCATCCAGGTTACTATTACTCCCTTGTCAAATTTAATTCTGACTGTTACATTTATTAACCTAACTACTGATTAACATGATTAAGTAAAAAATATGATATGCTCAGCCCCCTTTTATTTAATGCTCTGAAATTGCCGTTTTACGAAGGACTGGGAACCTGGTTCCTAGTCATACGCCACTGTTGTGTCAAAGAGTGAGAAGAGCAGAAAATCTTTGTCCTCCGATTTTTTTTTATTATTTTGTAATAATCTGCTTATCTACCTAATTAAAAATAAAGTTAACATCCTAAACGCCATATTTAACATACAATTAAGTAACACAATTACATTAAAATTGGGACTGTTCATTTTAATTTTATTTATTTAAGATTATGTTTAGCCCTTTACCGTTTAGTCCAGCAATTAGAGCTTTAACCTTCGAAGAAATAGAAGTATGTTTACATGGCTAGACCTCCGTTTAGCAATAGATTGAATTATAGCACACAATCCTAAGGCTTAAACTAAATGGAAACGTAAGTGACATATTTGTGGCATTAAAGATAAGGAGTAATACATTTTGCATTAAACCAAACGTTATATTTTCTTACATGTATCAATAAGTACGTTATACGTTACTTGCTGGATACTAAGGTACCCTATTAAATAGACAATTCAGTTTATGAAAATATTTAGTTGAGTTTCTAGAACTAAAATGCAAGGACAATTTCTATTTCAATTATTTTCTCCTGCTAAAATGCTTATCTTATCCTGATGACATTTCAATGAATGATGTTAGATATAATAATTAATTTCTTATGAATACTTGTTAGCATATAATACAACCTCTGGATTCAGGCAAGTAAAAAGTCCGCAAGCTAGGGTTGTAGATGAGGTTATGGGTAACATTAGGTACTATGCACAGTGAAGATTTGATAATATATAAATTTATAATAATCATTGGTTTAGTGATATTATTATTATAGTAACCACATGCATCACTAACTGGATATTCGGTATGTATTGGTTACCATCAAGCACTATGTACAGTATAATTTAATAAATACCCTTACACCCCACGTCTTTTAACAGATACACCTTACAAACTATTTAAATATCTAACTAGATAATAGGTATGTACTGGTTAACATAAATTAATATGTTAACAAAGTATTGTGCAATTTTGTTAATAACCTTAAAACACCCTTGAAATGCGAACGCTTTAAAATTATGTGAAAAACATCAATCGTTAGTAATGAAAGATCACGTCAACATTTTGGATATTTCTTCTGGAAAAACTCGTTATATTTACCACACAACGAGAGTACATTCATACACAACAAAGAGGCTTAAGAGAAACTGAGCCTCACAGCTGTTAAAAATTCATGTTGTGCCAGTTGCTAGCTATGGCTAGAGATAAGTTTTACTCGGTATTGTAAATAGCTTAGCACATGTTCTTTGTTTTAGGGGTTGTCGTCTACATTTGCTCATAATTGTGCCCATTTTAAATCTAAAAGTGTTTAGCAGACCTTTATCATATTTTATGTTAGTGTTGGTTTATCGTTCAGTATCGTAGAACATCTTTGACTTAGAACCAGTTCCATTAGTTTTTATTTTTTTATCATATTCAGTAATAATAAAATAGTAAAGGATATTTTAAACAATATACAGTCCAAAAATAGATAAATATAATTTAGGCTGTTCTCATTATCACGAACAAAGAGGGTTGGGAGGGTAGGAACGTTTATCAAATTATCATGCACATTAAACACACGACTAATGCAAATTTTCAAAACGAATTATAATCAGTTTGTGTGATCTGTGCGTATTAGCATTAATACACTTTTAAATTAGTATTTTTCAACAAATACTACTTATAAATGCATCGTTGTAACATAAATTCTGAGAACAGAGTATAAATATACAGTAAATATAAATAAAACTAATAGCCGTTTGCCAATTACTTCTTTCGCTAATTAACTGTATATGAAACAAACTTGTATGACGCCAATGCAAGTACATAATGCTGATGTAAGATTTAAAATAGGGTTCGTAATGATGTACTTCTTATTACCGTTAAGGACATCTAAATCTTTACCCTAGTTTGACACCAATATGTGATAAAACCCTTTGTTAAGTTATTTGTTGTATTATTATTGTGGTTTAAACAAATCTACCAAATTAATGTATTATTTAAAAAGCATAGACTTTATTTAAAAAATTTCTTTTCTTTCCGCAACATTTATTTATTTTATTCTTCAAATAACGTTTCTAAGTTGTTGTATTAATTTTGATTTATTTATGAAATTGACATGCTACAATACAGTAAGAATTCATTCTATTCTATATTATTGGTAAGTGATTTTAATTACTATTAATTTACATTTGATTACAAGTATGTTATATTTACAACAAAATATTATTGCGTTTTAATGTTTTTCTTTATCTAAGTAATATAACAATGATGAAAATTTCATTAATTGATTATTTAATAGTATTCAGTTAATTTTGGATTTATGAATTAGATAAATAGTTGTCTTGAAACAATTTTCTTATTTTATATTGTCTTGAACAATATTATTCCAGTACGAAATTAAGTTTAAACAGTCATGCTGTCTCTATTCGTAAAATGTTGAACGAAAGTCTATAAATCCCGACACTGGAGTATAAACAAGCGCAAAATAGATAACGAATCACAACTTATTATGGTATGTATTAGTAGTATACTTTGGCCGTTGCTGGGACACCGCACCCGAGACCGGTTCTGGGACAAACCGTGTGAGACCGAATCTGGGACAGAATTTTTTAGAGAGCGACTAAGAGTGTGAGTACGGGTGGTCAGAACCGCGCCGCGCGAATCACCACGCATGTCATCGCTGTCCCGCCACCGCCACCACGCGTTGTTACTGTAAGTATGCAAGCAATCGGCACGCGCCTCGTCAGCACCGCGCCGCGCGACTGCTGAACCGTCATCGCCAAGCAATTGGCACGCGCCTCGTCAGCACCGCGCCGCGCGACTGCTGAACCGTCACCACCACCGCGCCGTGTGAGACACCGCGTGTTGTTTCTATAAGTATACAAACAATCGGTACGTGCCTCGTCACTGTCCAGTCACCGCCGCGCCGCGCGAGACACCGCACCTTATAAATTACTAGTTTGGTATACTGTAAGTGTATTGTGGACAGTATTAGGAATTAATGAAGCAGAAAAGTCGGAAAGAAATCCTGCTTCGAGCATTAGAGGTTCATAAACCTGTGGTTAAGCGATTCCCTAAGAGAAAAATTGTAACTTTGGGTATTGATGATTTGTGGGCTGCAGACCTTGTTGTAATGATTAGGTTTTCAAAGGAAAATGATGGATTCAGATACATACTTAATGTAATTGATACGTTTTCAAAATATGCGTGGTCAGAACCATTAAAAACTAAAAGCTCACAAGAGGTTACTAAATCGTTTGGTAAAATATTAAGAAGAGCGAAATTGGTTGGCCACAAACCCCCGAACCTTCTTCACACGGATAAAGGACGAGAATTTGTTAATAAGGAATTTAGAGAGTTTTTACACAAAAATCAAATAAAGTTATACCATACTGAAAATGAGGAAAAAAGTGCCATTATAGAGCGTTTCCATAGAACTCTCAATGAAAAAATGAAAGTGCACTTTGAAATTCAAAACTCTTTTAGATGGGTGTCACATTTACAGAAGCTTCTACGTCAATATAACAGTAAATTTCATAACACTATAAAGATGAGCCCATCAGAAGTGAATTCAAGCAATGAACAAACTTTAAGAAACATGTACGCAAACACTGGACGATGTCTAGTATTCAGACCCAGACTTTCGGTTGGAGACCGTGTAAGAATTACTATAAAGAAAGATGTATTTGGAAATAAATACCGCAGAAATTGGACAAGAGAAATTTTTCGGATTGTGGCCGTCAACAAAACTTGCCCTGTTACCTACAAAATAGCAGACCAGTCTGGTGAGGAAATAATAGGATCGTTTTATGAAAAAGAGTTACAAAAAACTATGTTCTAGTTCAGAGTCAAATGTATTAATAATGCTCTCATCCTTTCTTCCACTCATCCCACACACCCACCCTCTTCCTACTCCTCTTCCTATTCTCATCCATCCATACCTCATCCTTTTCCATCGTCAATCGCCCATACAATAAGAGAGTAGCCAGCTCTATAATAATGGTGTTTTCCCCTGCTAGCAAGCAAACAGCATTTCTCAATGCTACGGATGGTCTTCGAAGATCATCAGTCAAGAAATGTTCGAGTTGTGGAGAAGAGGTTACTGCATCTAACCTATCCCGCCACCAAAAAACAAAGAAGTGCATCCATACCTCATCCTTTTCCATCGTCAATCGCCTATACAGTAAGAGAGTAGCCAGCTCTGTAATAATGGCGTTTTCTCCTGCTAGCAAGCAAACAGCATTTCTCAATGCTACGGACGGTCTTCGAAGATCATCAGTCAAGAAATGTCCGAATTGTGGAGCTGAGGTTACTGCATCTAACCTATCCCGCCACCAAAAAACAAAGAAGTGTATGTCAGCGTCAAATCCACCAGCTTATGCTTCTTCCAACGGATTCAATGAAAAACCTCCTTCGATGAAACAAGTATGTTCAAGGTGTGGTGTTGAAGTCAGGAACTCCTCCATGTCCCGCCATAAAAAAACAAAGAAATGCATGTCCACGTTAGATAGACAAACTCCGGATTTTGATATGTCTATGTTGGAAAACTACGCTGATGCTGTGAGTGACAATCAATTCCAGAACGTGATTGCTGATTTTGATATGTCTATGTTGCCAGAGTCCTATTCAAATCTCAGACCTGAAGAACAAGACGTGATTGCTGATTTTGATATGTCTATATTGCCAGAGTCCTATTCAAATCTCAGACCTGAAGAACAAGACGCGATTGCTGATTTTGATTTGTCTATGTTAGACACTCCAAATTTCTATTCCAAAATTAGAGCTATAATTGGTCCATCTACAACTGACGCTCCAAAGTTTGAACCACCAGTAAAAAGGATACACCCCGATTCATCGAAAATTATATCAATACTTGGTCCACCACCATTTGAAGTTCCGGATAAGTCAGACTATTTACTGCATATACCATATAGTCCTGTATACCATTCACCACTACATATCCCAGAGAGTCCAACATACAACGTGCTTAGTCCGACCGATGTACGTGCTCAAATAAAACCCCAGAAGAAACAATGTCCAAAATGCAGTAAGGAAATAACGGTTTCCAACATGGCTCGGCACCAAAAATCTCAGAAATGTGCCAACTACCAGCATGGTATGACATATAACGAACGTCTGAAAAAGATGGAAATCAAACCAGCTCCTAAAAGTAAAATGTGTTGGATTTGTGAAACACCAATAGAGTCATCCAACTGGAACCGTCACAAACAATCGAAACGTCATATCCGTTTGTCAGCACTTCATGAAGGTCCTCGATACAGGAGTGAAATATTACCCATTACGAGACTGACACCAAGACTGCCGGCACCCACTCCAGACATCAACATGCTGGTAAAGAAATACCCAAAACTGCCAAGGGAAGTCAAACAAGTACCGAAGGTCAATACAAACGATATAGCTCTTGAAGCGATGATCCGAAAACCGACTAGACCACAAAAGATTCCTACAGGTGTGAAAAAGATTATTAGTGAGACACCGACTAGTACAATTAATAGTGAGAATTCGATTAGCCCTACCATGGAAGAGAGACAGCTTCTGTCTGAAACAGAATCACCTTCAACACCTCATCTGGTTCCGGTACGTACTCCAGAGGAGTCGCAGACAATACTTGATGAAATATCAGAAGTCCAGTCGGCATTCACGGGAAGATTGAAAACGTATGTGATTATGAACAAACGTGGGATCAAAGATCCAAAAATGTTTCTTGAGATATGCAAACCACTCGTTGTTGAAAAACTTCAGGAAGCTGTAAAAGAAAAAAATCTTAAGGTAAACATGGTTTATCATGCTGAATTCAAGAAAATAATAAACGATGTGGAGGTGACTCAAGTCATGAACTTTAAAACGAAAAATGAAATTCTTTACTCGACAACGTCTCTGTCTGACTATTATAACTCAGCAAAACTTAAGATGTTGGTTGAGATGGAGGAGTTTGAGGCAAACGGTTCTCAATGGTCACTAAAAAGTGTGAAAGACTTGGAGATCAGAGTCAACCGATACGTTCCTTTTCATGGATCCAGCTATGTGGTTATACCAAAACAGATTCAATCCAAAAAGGCTGTTATTAATGTAAAAAACGAAGATCAGAAATGTTTTATGTGGTCTATTCTGGCAGCTTTACATCCAGTTAAGGTTCATCCAGAAAGAATCAGCAATTACGAACCTTTCAAACGAGAGCTGCTTCATGCACTAGCAACTTGCGAATGCCCCATGAAACTTGATGATATAGCAAAGTTTGAAAGACGTAGTGGAATTTCTGTTAATGTCTATGCTTATGATGACAAGTTCGATATATTCCCGCTGAGAATAACTGATAACGAGATGGAAAAACATGTTAATCTACTGTTTATCAGAGAAAAAACAAACACTCACTACTGCTGGATCAAAGATATGTCCCGTTTGGTTAGTTCACAGATCTCACGAAATGGACATAAGATGTGGATATGCAATAGGTGTTTGCAACACTTTACGAGAGAGGATTTACTCATCAAGCATAGAGAAGACTGTAACACACACGATGCTGTGAAATTGGAACTACCAGAGCCAGGAACTGTAATTAGATTTAAAGATTTCAATTGCTCAATGAGAGTGCCCTTTGTGTATTACGCAGACTTTGAATGCTGTCTAGCACCTATTTCAACATGTCAACCGTGTAAAGTGGATTGTAATGGTAATCACCAATCGTTCACTATTAAATATCAGAAACATAATGCCATTTCCTTCTGTATGTATGGGGTGTCAGAAGACGGCTTTTCCAAACCACCGATTAAATACTTTGGAGACGATGCTGCACATGTATTTGTAAAATCATTGATTGAGGAGTCGATAAGGATTAATGAACTTTACAAGAGTGAAGCAATAGTCCCCATGCAGTTGATGACAAAAGAGCAACAGGAAATGTTTGAATCTACTACTACGTGTCATATCTGTGGAAATTTTCTTGGTGATGATCGTGTTAGAGACCATAACCATTTGACGGGTTTGTTTAGAGGAGCAGCTCACAACAAGTGTAACATCAATTTCAAAAAACCTAGGTTCATTCCTGTTTTCATTCATAATTTAGCAGGTTACGATACTCACCTTTTCATTAAAGAGTTTGGTAAGTTCCAAAATCGCATATCATTGATACCCAACAACGAGGAGCGGTACATTTCCTTTACGGTCAGTGTGGAAGGTGGAATTGAACTACGATTCATCGATTCATTCAATTCATGTCACAAAGTCTCGATAGGTTGGCAAAGAATCTGACTAGATCTCAATTCAAACACATCTCAACATATTACAATGGTAAGGACCTCAATTTATTGCTACGAAAAGGAGTGTACCCTTACGACTACATGGACAGTATAGAAAAATATAGTGAAACATCACTACCTAGTCAAGTAGAATTTTACAATAGACTGAATAAACAACACATAACAAATGAAGATTACAAACATGCGTGCGATGTATGGACCGCCTTTAACATTCAGAACATGAAAGAATATACAATGCTATATAACGAAACCGATGTCTTGCTGCTTACAGATGTTATGGAAAACTTCAGGGATGTATGTCTCAATACATACAAATTAGATCCTGCATGGTATTTCACAGCACCTGGGTTGGCTTGGAACGCAATGCTAAAAATTACAAAAGTTGAACTGTCCCTATTGACTGACATCGATATGGTACTCATGGTTGGAAAAGGTATTCGTGGTGGTATTTCACAGTGTTCTCATCGATATGCGAAGGCAAACAATCCCTACATGAAAGACTACGACAAATCGAAACCAAACAACTACCTCATGTACTTGGATGCAAACAACCTGTATGGGTGGGCAATGTCTGTAAAACTACCATATGCAAACTTTCAGTGGAGCAGTACAGACATCGATGTAATGAAAGTTAGTGACGATTCACCCACAGGCTACATATTAGAAGTTGATTTGGAATATCCTGAAGAACTACACGACGTACACTCTGATCTACCTCTCGCTCCAGAACGTAGAGTCCCACCAGGATCGAAAATGGCAAAGCTTCTGACAACTCTCTATGGCAAAGAAAAGTATGTCGTACACTACAAAAATTTAAAGCTTTATTTGAGTCTGGGTATGAAACTAAAACATGTTCATAGAGTTCTTAGTTTCAGTCAAAGCAATTGGTTGCAACCGTACATTAATCTGAATACCATGGAGCGTACAAAGGCGAAAAATGATTTTGAGAAAGACTTTTTCAAACTTATGAACAACTCAGTTTTTGGAAAAACTATGGAAAATATGAGAAATCGTGTGGACATTCGTTTGGGTACTAAGTCCAAATTAGTGGAAAGATGGGTTAGCAAACCGAACTTTAAGAGTCGAACCATCTTTACAGAAAACCTAGTTGCTGTACATTTTAGTAAGAAAAAACTTTTGTTAAATAAACCTATTTACGTAGGTATGAGTATTCTAGACATATCAAAGACACTGATGTATGATTTCCACTACAATGTAATGAAAGAGAAGTATGGATCTAATATAAAAATGGTGTACACCGATACCGATTCCCTGATATATGACATCAAAACGAAAAACTTCTATGAAGACATGAAACATTTAATTGGATTATTTGATACAAGTGACTACCCCAACCCCAACCAATATGGGCTCCCCCACGTAAACAAAAAAGTTCTGGGTAAAATGAAAGATGAACTTAATGGTCGAATCATGCGAGAGTTTGTAGGACTACGATCCAAGATGTATGCGAGCAATATAGAAGACAACCATTTCATAAAGAGGTCTAAGGGCGTGAAAAAAGCTGTAGTTGAAAATGAAATTACCTTTAGCAACTATAAAGACTGTTTGTTTAGTAACATCGAGCACTACAAAACGATGAATACAATTCGGAGTCAAGCACACAATCTCTACAGCGTAGAACACCATAAAGTGGTACTTTCATCAAAGGACGACAAGCGTTTCGTACTCGAAGACAATATCCGAACCCTAGCATGGGGTCATTATAGAATATGCGAAAACTGTTAAATTGTAAATGTATGTAAGAGAACATACTATGGAAATTCAAGTGTATTGCAAAGATAAATTCGAAGACCAATTTTTACCTAGACCGTTACGGTGTCTTATTGTAGGACCGTCTGGGAGTGGTAAAACGAACTTGTTATTGAATTTCATTTACAACAAAGATGGAGTTCCGTTCAAGAATCTATACGTGTTCAGTCGTTCAATAGAACAACCTGCATATGTAGATCTGCGTGAACAATACAGTAGATTAGAAAAAAACCTTAGAAGACAAATAGCGTTTTTCTATTCGTCCTGTCAAGATCTCATTTCTATCGATGACTGCAAACCAAACTCACTTGTGGTATTTGATGACTGCCTCCTAGAAGAGCAAACTAAAATCAAAGACTATTTCATTAGAGGACGTCATAAAGGGATTTCTTGTGTCTACCTGAGTCAGAGCTATGGTCGAGTTGATATGCAGGTCATACGAAACAATGTTAATCTGTTGTGTCTGTTTACAATGAATAAGTACTATACAAAGAGAGTGTTCCAGGACTTTGTAGGTTCTGACATGACTTTCAACCAATTTGAGGCTCTCTGTTTTGAGTGCTGGAAAACACCTCATGGGTTCATATCTATTAATACAACAGCTAAACCACAAAAAAGGAAATACATGTGCAATTTAAAAAGGAAACTAAGTGTTAAATAATACTTCGTTGTAAAACGTACCAGTATAAACGTAATTTGACGTTCATAAACGTAATTTGACGTTCATAAACGTAATTTAACGTTCATAAACGTAAATTGACGTTTAAGTATAAACGTAATTTAACGTTCATAAACGTAATTTGACGTTCATAAACGTAATTTAACGTTCATAAACATAATTTGACGTTTAAGTATAAACGTAATTTAACGTTCATAAACGTAATTTGACGTTTAAGTATAAACGTAATTTAACGTTCATAAACGTAATTTGACGTTTAAGTATAAACGTAATTTACGTTCATAAACGTAATTTGACGTTTAAGTATAAACGTAATTTAACGTTCATAAACGTAATTTGACGTTTAAGTATAAACGTAATTTAACGTTCATAAACGTAATTTGACGTTCATAAACATAATTTGACGTTTAAGTATAAACGTAATTTAACGTTCATAAACGTAATTTGACGTTTAAGTATAAACGTAATTTAACGTTCATAAACGTAATTTGACGTTTAAGTATAAACGTAATTTAACGTTCATAAACGTAATTTGACGTTTAAGTATAAACGTAATTTAACGTTCATAAACGTAATTTGACGTTTAAGTATAAACGTAATTTAACGTTCATAAACGTAATTTGACGTTTAAGTATAAACGTAATTTAACGTTCATAAACGTAATTTGACGTTTAAGTATAAACGTAATTTAACGTTCATAAACGTAATTTGACGTTTAAGTATAAACGTAATTTAACGTTCATAAACGTAATTTGACGTTTAAGTATAAACGTAATTTAACGTTCATAAACGTAATTTGACGTTTAAGTATAAACGTAATTTAACGTTCATAAACGTAATTTGACGTTTAAGTATAAACGTAATTTAACGTTCATAAACGTAATTTGACGTTAAGTATAAACGTAATTTAACGTTCATAAACGTAATTTGACGTTTAAGTATAAACGTAATTTAACGTTCATAAACGTAATTTGACGTTTAAGTATAAACGTAATTTAACGTTCATAAACGTAATTTGACGTTTAAGTATAAACGTAATTTAACGTTCATAAACGTAATTTGACGTTTAAGTATAAACGTAATTTAACGTTCATAAACGTAATTTGACGTTTTATAAACGTAATTTAACGTTCATAAACGTAATTTAACGTTCATAAACGTAATTTAACGTTATAAACGTAATTTAACGTTCATAAACGTAATTTGACGTTTAAGTATAAACGTAATTTAACGTTCATAAACGTAATTTGACGTTTAAGTATAAACGTAATTTAACGTTCATAAACGTAATTTGACGTTTAAGTATAAACGTAATTTAACGTTCATAAACGTAATTTGACGTTTAAGTATAAACGTAATTTAACGTTCATAAACGTAATTTGACGTTCCAGTATAAAACGTAATTTAACGTTCATAAACGTAATTTGACGTTTAAGTATAAACGTAATTTAACGTTCATAAACGTAATTTGACGTTTAAGTATAAACGTAATTTAACGTTCATAAACGTAATTTGACGTTTAAGTATAAACGTAATTTAACGTTCATAAACGTAATTTGACGTTTAAGTATAAACGTAATTTAACGTTCATAAACCGTAATTTGACGTTTAAGTATAAACGTAATTTGACGTTCATAAACGTAATTTGACGTTCATAAACGTAATTTGACGTTCATAAAACGTAATTTGACGTTTAAAGTAATTTATAAACGTAATTTAACGTTTATAAACGTAATTTGACGTTTAAGTATAAACGTAATTTAACGTTCATAAACGTAATTTGACGTTTAAGTATAAACGTAATTTAACGTTCATAAACGTAATTTGACGTTTAAGTATAAACGTAATTTAACGTTCATAAACGTAATTTGACGTTTCATAAACGTAATTTAACGTTCATAAACATAATTTGACGTTTAAGTATAAACCTAATTTAACGTTCATAAACGTAATTTGACGTTTAAGTATAAACGTAATTTAACGTTCATAAACATAATTTGACGTTTAATTATAAACGTAATTTAACGTTCATAAACGTAATTTGACGTTTAAGTATAAACGTAATTTAACGTTCATAAACGTAATTTGACGTTTAAGTATAAACGTAATTTGACGTTATAAACGTAATTTGACGTTCCAGTGTAAACGTGACTTGAAAGATTTGAAGAATAATGCTGTATCTATTACTATAAGTATACAACATGGCGAATAAACTAGATGCAAAAGAAGCAAGGCGACTTGAAAAAATTCAGACTGTCTTGGCTGCAAAGTTCAAACGTGCTGAACAGGATGAATTAAAAAACTTCTCAAACAAAAATACTATATCATCAAATGCTAATGAGACGTCTGCCAATCGTAACATATCAATAACACATGATCGACCGCTCACTGTTTCTAAAGCTAGAAAGTTGGATGAGTTAAACCGGAAATTACAAAGTGAGTTTGCTCAGACCCATTTTAAAGAGTTAGAAGATGTTCGTGAAAATGAGAAAAAGTACGAACCAATCACCAGAGCCATTAGGGAACAACAACATAGAGAATTGGAAACACAAAAGATACGTAGTCAAAACCGTATGAAACAGTTGGTAAGATTTCAACCTCAAGCATCAGATCGTCGAACGTTTGAGGATGTAGATTACGATGATGAGCCAGAAGTACAACCTCAAGAGCAATCGATGAAACAGTTGATGGATTCTAAAGTAGTAACACTTGGTTCTCTAGGAGCCCGATACCTTCCAAAATCCAACGACAAACAGTTTGGTATTTGGTACGATGAAAATCTAGAGCAGCCGATGATCGGTTCCGAACCGATTACATTTGATTATGATGACATTATATTAGTCAGCTCTCAAAAGAAATACAAAGGGACTGAGGGTCTTTGGAGATTGTTGACGAAAAACAATATAGTAGAGAAGGATCTGTACACCGATGAAGACTGGAACTCTTACAAGGACATGTTGGTGAGGACAAACTCGCTTTTCCAAAGAAACAATCCCAAAAGTAATCGTCCCAAATCAAGTCAAGGACTAAAGTGGAAACATATGATAAAACCTATTTGGGATGAGTTGGTGAATGGAAAAGTGGCAACAATTGGTTCAGGGTTAAAGGTTTACAATGAAAGTCCGGTCGAATATAAGTACATAAAGAACTTCAAAGACCTCATTGACAGGTTACACTACATTCAAGCTCAGGAAGAAGCTGGGAACAACAACTTTCACAATGAAAAACTGTCTGTGGTTGATTTCCTTCACGATGAAATGGAAGACCTAATTGCTACACCTAAAGGGTTGAAGTACCTAGTCAGATGTTTGTCTGTTTTGCCTGAACATGTTATAGAAGGTAAAGGGCTTTTGAACGACATCATTAACAAGTTACCATTCGAGTTACATGCGCCCAAGAACTGGAATCTTGATACGTACAACTACTGTGGGCCCGGCACCCAGCTTGACAAGAGACTTGCTAGGGGAGATAAGGGAATTAATCCCCTCGATGAAGCTTGTAAGAAGCATGAAATATGGTATAGGGATCATAAAAACACAGAAGACAGGTGGGAGGCGGACAAAATATTACAAAAGAAAGCTTGGGAGAGGGTTACCTCAGATGATGCTGACTTGAATGAGCGTATGGTCGACCTAGCAACAACAGGAGGAATGTGGTTGAAACGTAAACTCGGTATGGGGTTAGGAACTTCAGGATGTATCTACCCATCAGATATATAAAGCAATGAAAGCAAATATTTTTTACCCTATATATAAGAGAGGATATAATAGAACAGTGATCAGTGGTAAAACCAGTGATGGAGAAACTGTATATTGAATTTTCGAGCGGTATAGCAAGAAGTGAGTATAGAACTGCAATGCCAGTTTCAGAGCTCAACTTCAATGCACCCAACAACAATACAACATTCAAACTGGATCATGGAGACGCATTTTATGATTCACGCATAATGTACCACATTCAAGGAAAGTATGTGCAAAAATCTGATGGATCTGATTATCAAACTAACTCTACTGTCAAACTGGTAGACAACTTCGCGGCCTTCTTGTTTTCAAGAATAGAGCTGAGGAAACACAATACATTGATCGACACAGTAGAACTCCCCGGCATCACCAGCACTATAAAGGGGGTTGTTAGTTACAGTAACACTGAAAAACAAACACTCTCAAGTAGTGGTTTCTCATCATCGTTTACAGGAGGTGGGAAGTTTGAAGCACTCGGCACACTCGGGCATTTAGGATTAGGGTTCTTTGAGCACCTACGTTACCCGATGTACAAGGGAGGTTTTGAAATCGCATTTACTAGGAATGAAGATAATGATGCGTTGTTTCACTGGAAAGGGGCAGGGTCCACAGCAACGGATCCTGGTGATGGAAAAATTGTGATAGAGTCGTTTGTGTTACGAGTCCCCATAGTCGATTATACCAGCACTTCCAAAATCCAGTTAATTGATGGTTTGAAACATCTGAGTGACAAGGATGCTTTAGTCTACAACTTCTTTCAATGGCAATGCATCGACAAAAGAGGGGTGTTCGGTTCATCGTTCAGCTTCGATATTACAAGTGTTTACAGAAATGTGTACAATCCTAGATTTGTTATAATCGCACTTCAAACAAACAGAACAAACACCCAGGCAAAAGATCCTAGTAGATTTGACAGCTGCAACATCAAAAATGTGTCTATGAAAATTAATGGAGAAAGGTACCCTCAGGAATTGCAGAATTTTGATATTACTAATGGTATATACAGGATCATGTACGATCAGTACCTAGGGTTCCGAAAAATAAACTTCGGAGACAATAACGTGTTAGTAAACCTGTAAGAATTTATTGATAACTCACCTTTGGTTGTAATTGACACACATCTACATCAACCAACAACAGACAGATCACGAAGTGACATTCAGATTGAATTAGATTTTGTAAAAGCTATTGCATCTCCACAGGGGAGCAGCGGCACCACAGCATATGTTGTCGTTGTATCTGAGGCACATTTCTCATATGACATTACTCGAAACATAATCAAATTCCTGTAAAAAACAAATAAAAAAAAAACAACAAAAAACAGAAAAAGTAAAATAAAAATGTTTTTTTTTTCATTAGTAGGCGGCAATTATTGTTTTCATGTAAGTGTTTTGTATATAAGAAAGCGTATAGAATGGAAAGTCAGCATAATTATACAGTTCGGCTATCCGAAGCTCAAAAACGTAAGCTTCGTACAGCGTACAAAAGACGGAAACCTACAGTAATCAGATTATCTAATGAACAGCTGTCTCACGGAAGTGATCGTATACTTCTTTCTGGAGAGCAACACAAAGCCGTTTCTAGAGCCGTTAAGAACAAAAAAGGTTTACAATTGCTTCTAAGTTACAACCAACTCGTATCTAATAAACAAGGAGGGTTTTTGAAGGAAATTATGGAAATGGTGGATTCGTCAGTTCCTGGAGGTAAACGTTTCATCTCTCCATTAATAAGAAGAAAGGTGGCTCCTTTACTGAGAGAAAAATTTATACCTTGGTTAAAGAGTTTAGTCGATGAGGAGTTAGACACCATTATTGAAAAAGATCCTACGGGTAGAGGGTTGAAACGACGTATTGGTCGGAAGCTTGATGCATTGTTGTCTGTGAATAAAAAAAGAGATCTTCCCGCTGTCTCTTGGTGAAATAGAAAAATTAGCAGGTATATTAAACATTAATGAGTTTAGAGGTGTTTTCATGCGACAGTTACTTCCAGACAAACCTACAAATATCGAACGTGGTATTGTAAATCTTGGTGACCTTTCATCTGGTGGTACTCACTGGACGTGTTATGTGAAACGTGGTGAAAAGAAATTCTATTTTGATTCATATGGCGATGTCAATCCTCCAATAGAAGTAGTCAGGTACTTGGGGCCAAAAGGGTTGGTTTATAACTCAGAGCGTATTCAGGGGTTTGACGATCCTCCTATCTGTGGACATCTGTGCCTGGAGGTTCTACGACGAGATTCAGCTGGTGAGGACTGGGAACATATTCTTCGTAGTATAAGAAACAGTAAAAATGCATGGAAACCGTGGTTTTATTTTCAACAGATTTGGAGAAGAAATTGAAATTGGATCAATACCAACTCAACCCAATTCAGACCCTTCTCCTAACGAGATAATTGAGCTTGCAAGTGATGTATCAAAAGTCTCACAAGATTTATCCGAAGTCAAGAAATTATTGGAATCGCATTTGGTAAAATCGGAAAAAATAATAAATACGATCGAGATTGCCCCCACTAGTACCGTAAATGGTGAAAAGATATGGGGCAGCTTCCTACTGAAAAACCACCAGAGAATTGGTCAAGTGAGCAAAGCAGTGGAGCCATATGATGTGGTTGTCAAAGTTCAATTGAGTGAATTAGAAGGCAAGATATACATCATGCAGAAAAAATTCAACAACGAAATAAAAAATATATGGAAAGAGGTTTTGAAGACTTCCATGATGGTAGCAACTTCATCTAAAACTTGTATAGAATTATAAGTATATAAAAAAACTGCAACCATGCCATTACTCAAACTAACTGGAACTGAGTCTGTACTGACTCTCCATCTAGAACACCCCATCCACTTGGATCCAAACGCAGAGTATTATATGGCTCTTGTTGGATTTTACTCTGAGAACAACATATACAACTTGTTGCAACATGCAAAAGTCTATTTTTGGGACTTGGGAATACATTTCATTCCGAAACCACTGATACTTCAATGCGGTTACTGGACCATTGAAAAACTTGAAAAGAGTTTCAGAGATTGCATAAAATCGTTGAATCTTAGTATAAATTCTGATGATTTCAAGATCCTTAAAGACGGTGACAAAATATCAATTAATTCTCCAATTAAATTCTACTTGGATAAAACCGTTAGTGATCTCTTAGGTTTTGAAAAATCGGATGCAACAAACTTACAAAAAGAATCGTCCTACTTCAACTCAAATGAAAATGTAATTGCATCGAATCCACCGAATCTCAGAGCCGTTGATGTCATCGAGATACACTGCAATATTGTCAACAACAGTCTTGTCAATCATGATGTTCACTCTCACAAACATTTGGAGACAGCAATCCTCTACTCCTTTTCCCCTAATGTACCACACGGCTACAAAATATCTCAATCACCTCAAGAAAAACACTACATACCTCTTCGGAGCGGTTTACGAAAGATTCAACAGATCACAATCACACTTGTAGACCAAAACAACCAACTGCTCCAGAACAACCATGTAAACAACATCGTCTATTTAGATCTGATCAGTAAATCACAAACACATACATACTCACAATTGAGGTAAATAAAAATGCGTGGTGTCGGTGGCGGGACAGCTATGACATGCGTGGTGATTCGCGCGGCGCGGTTCTGACCACCCGTACTCACACTCTTAGTCGCTCTCTAAAAAATTCTGTCCCAGATTCGGTCTCACACGGTTTGTCCCAGAACCGGTCTCGGGTGCGTTGTCCCAGCAACGGCCAAAGTATACTACTTGTATTTATATATAGCTAACATTAAATTAATAAAATAAATTTAATATTATTTATGTAGACCTGTTATAGGTTTGTTATTTATAAGTATGAAGTATGCTAAATATTATATATTATTTATAATAACAGGGGCTACAAAGATTATCAAATATATAACTACAGAATATTTTAAGACAATTCCCAATGCAATATTTAAAATAAATTCATACTGGCCAAGTTTTAAACCATTCTGTATTCTAAAAATAAGTTAATGGCTGTGAATTTAGAGTTTAACTCCAGTTCACGTATCCCTAGAGAGTTTAGAATATGACGCTGCGTTACGAGATGTAGTAAGTGTTGTCTACTGGGATGACGCAATCACTGGACTTCACCTTTTATTTTCTCGCTCACATTACTTTTAGTTTCATATCATCCATCTTCAATAACAAACCTTAAACACTATAAATTAGTTATTAATCATAGTGCGACGCAATAAAACTATTAGAGCAAGTATTTTTTTTTAATTATATGTCAACCAAATTGGAGTTTATGTACAATATAATACACCACAGGACTATACAAAACCTTCTATTGGATTAATATATGATGATAGCACTATTTAATTCCACAGGTTGCTACTAAACTATATTGTCTTGGCCGCCATTGTAAGTTTCCTGATTACGTGGGTGGGTGATTACGTGCTCCCCCGGAATGGCTCCGAAATGGGCTATGAACGATTTAGTAATTTCATCCATAACAATGAACGTTTTTCCTGAAATTATATTTCTGCGAGATAAAGTATAATTTATTTTAACTAAAAGTGTGTTTTAAGGTTAAGGTGTTAGTATTGTTTTAAGACGATGAAGGATAGTGTCAGAGGGTGAGAGGGAACTTAAGTGAAATGTATAATAGTAGGATGATACCTCTGTCACTCCTTGTACAGTCTAGGGTGAACAGGTGGTCTGAAACTGTTTCAATACACTTAGAATATTTTACCAATGCAGAAAAACCTAAGGTCAAATCTTTCTTCTTCAGGAAGGTACTTTTGATATGATACGATGGAATCCTATTTTATATAGTCACATATATAATCAAATATACCTACCACCTGTTTTAAAAATCCTCATTATATTCCAATGAGACCTTTTACAACGCGATGAATAACACATAAGTAGGCACAACCACTAAAAACTTATGCTTGCTTCAGTGGTAACATGTACAAAAAGCTGATGCCTCTCATCCGACAACTATGTTTGTGAGTCACAGCTTGTGCAATCATAACAAAATGATCATACTCGCTTACGTGTTGACCGGTTTTAATGAGAATAGTAACGTTGGAATTTTAATAAAAATCACCAAATAGTCGGTATCTTGTTACCTTTTTATAACTAAACAGGTATTGTTTTTGTTATGAGACTTTAAAAGTTTAAACACGCAAAATTTTGTATACATTTCAGTAAATAATATATTTTTTTTATATTTTTCCTACTATCTATGATATCATTATCTAATATAATTGAGAAACATCTTTGAACGTAAATATAATGGCAATTGCTACCGGTTTTGATTCAAAAAATAATAATAAACGAAAACTGAACTAAACAAATATTTTTCCATCAGCCGTTACCTAGAAAGCTTTGTACGTTTCAAAAATGAAATAAAGTTTAAAAAGGAGGAATTTTAATTGATATCACAGATAAAAAAGTTATATGGAATTTGAAATAACTTTATGTATTATTATTATGTATTATTTTAACCGTCCAAAAATGTATTAGATTTAAATTTGATTTCAGGATTAGTAAACTAATGGTATATTTATTTTAAATTTAAGTAGTTTCTTTTTGTTATTTTTAATCACATGTGCAGAAAATAGACATTCATAACTTTAGATTTTCGGTCTTACTCATTGGAGAATACATTTTGATGCCAAATGTTTCATATATGTATGCGTGTGTGTGTAATTTATACAGTGTGTGTAAATTATACATACGTACGTTGGATTAAGAAGCATGATACAGTGAACATGTGTCTATTTCTGCGTTTGTTTAAACTTCTAGTACGTATATTTGTTAGAGTGAAAATTACTAATTTACGGTTTTGCCATAATCTTCATTACTACCTACATTGGTATATAATTTCTTTTCTGAATTCCAAACGGTTTAAATATATTGTGTGTAAAGACCTTGATGGGCCGTAACACAAGCACATAACATTTTTAAACCATCCCGATTAACTAACAATATTTACGATTAGATTAATTCTCTGAAGGTAAATATATGCCTATTTTGCGGGCTACTCGACTCGGTGACTTTGTTTTGCTGTACCCTCACTAAATATTTTTCAAAGTTGTGAATATCTGTAAACATGATTCAGTATAGTATATGTATACTCCCGCATTCCAATATCTCTTCTCTTTATCATCCTATTTCCTAGGTTCAGTCTAGGAGTTATATCAATGTGTATATACTTAATAAATATAGCATGTCTTTTCACTGAATAATGAGCGCGATGTCCCTCGAAGATTTTCTGCTATTAAAATCCAGATATAGTGTCTGGTGTATTTTTTATTCCAATGACTATGGTAACCGGTTTTCTGCTCTCGCTTGTATCTTAAACTTACAGTTTGAATCTTGTCAGTTACGGTACAGTTGGAAACAGTTGTCCCATAACGTTAAACTGCAAAAAACATTTCCAATCTTTGCATTAATTAATCTTTAATTTATTGGTTATTTGAGAGTGATACTACTAGAAAAAAGGCTTATTTTTATTCTTACGTAGAAGCACAGAACATGCCAAATCTCGTATAAATCTATGTTTAGTATGATAGATTATAAAACATATAGATATCTTAAGAAACTTTCCGCATGTATAATCTATGCAAGGTAGGTGTACATCACACAACTTGTCATGCTAAAAGTTTCGTTAAGGCTGCACACATGATTCTAAATCTATACCTCATTTCGTCCACGAGAAGTTCTGCAGTCAGACAGGTAGAAGATAAATGACACAAAAAGAAATGTTTGCTTCCATTCGGCAGACAAAAAAAAAAGATTAACTGAGTACTATAATAGAGGTCTTCATGATTTCATGGTTGTATACGGACCATCATATAACTTATTTTTATCTATGTAAAACATAAAGTTATGCGTAAAACTTAAAACTTGCAGGAGATTTTTATCAAGATAACTGTCAACAAGATAGATATTTTTGTTCATCGAGTTAGATTAAATAACAGTGTTATATTACAAACTCCAGTAATGTAGGAGTTCAATATTAACATAATTTTTCATACTTAATGAAAAAATAATATATGATAAATATATATTCTTATGAATCTTAAAATTTTAACCGCATCAGGCAAATCCGCCACGGCCTTACTAGCACCAAAATATCTTCTAACGCTCAGACAAATCCCATGGAGTTCCGTGTCCTAATGCATAACCCAGTGCTGCTAATATGCTCAGTTTGTTTTTATGATAACATGAGGACAGTCAGACAGATATAAAGAGAAAAAAAAAACAGACAGACAGAATAGAAATTTTCCAACCACACGAGTAACACGCTTCGCTAATGCTCAACTGACAAGATTATACAAGATTTAGAACATTCATGAGGACTTGCTCATGTTATGTCTGTAAATATATGTATGGATAGGCACATGCGCTTTTACTAAATTTTTTAGCTCTTGTAAGTGCAAGCGAAAAAATAAAGCATTTTGTTTTGAAATGCTACCATTTGTAATGTATTAATGTAACGAAATGCCTATACTGTCATATTTAAAATTTAAAGAATAATGAGAATTATTTGTTAGACAGAAATACTAAAGAAGATGCATAGACACACAAAATTAATACGCAGTAAATATTAAATGTTACTACCCCAAAAATATTTTCCTTACTACACAATTAATGGTGAAAGTTTATGCCAATATACATTATAAATGTGTTTTTGTAGTTTGATGAATCGATTTTGACATAAGATAAATTACATATACAACCAGTTACTATCATTATACAGTTATGAATTGACTGCAATTATAAGTAAGGAAAGTAACTGCTCTTTACCAAGGCACTAATAATACAGATAACAAATTTGTTTCGTGCATAAATTTTATAAACTTAAATTCCACAACAAAAAATATTATATTATAAACTAATTTATACAGAAAACAAGTCAATATAAATAATGATTAAACTAAGTGAAATAATGTTTTATAAACGTATGGTGTTTGTTATCTAAAGCTTTTGTATTCTTTCTTGATGAAGAGGAAAGAAAAGCAAAATTCAATATATTTATTTTACAACTTATTTGATTTCATGATCTTAAATAAAAAAAAGACACATAGTTACTACCTTTTGGATTTTCTAATTGGGTTTATATTTTTCCAAAATATTATATAGTATGTTAAAGAATGATGAAAATAAACTTCACATTAGTTTTTACTTTGAAATGGTTATTCATTTTGTTAGTATTTTGACTTTCTATGAGATTTCTACGAAAAACTACAACATCAAAGTGTTTTAATTAGTCAAAGTTATGGCGTAAAGTTATGACAGGATTTATGAAGTTGATATCAGCCAAAATGGAAGTACAAAATAATCATATATACATAGATTAGCATACATTAAGTATAAACGTGGTCGTGTATATGGGGAATATGTAACTCCAATGTCAGAGTCTCATCAATGTCAACACTTAAAATGTGAAATAAAATTAATCACAAATCCTCGAGCCGAGCATATTATAGGCATACTTATTCCTACTTAAACAAACGCACGTTATTTTAAGCTTCGTAATAAGTAAACAAGAGATTTATAATGGAGCAGCGCGGTAAACCTCCATGTTTGTTTACCGCACATATTCCACTGAAAGCAAATACATTGTTGGGAAAATATTGGATATCATCATGGCCTGTTTGATCTAGCTCCATGCATTAATAATCTCACATCTAACTCCCAAACCCTGTGTAATATATTATTGAATAATATAATAATATGTCTTATAATTTACACTGTTTTTTGCAATACAAGTGTCATAAATGTTTCAAAACGTGCAAGAGTTTTTTTAATAAAAAATATTAATTAATTATATTAAAATGGTAACAAAGTCATTGCACATTTTTTTCAAAGTTAAGCAATGTAAGATTTTCATGAGGAAGTATAAATTTATTGGACAAAGTTTGTAAGCGGTTTGTCTGCTAATACAATTGATTCAGGCTATTTTTTGGTACATAATTATAATTTTTAACTAAGATAACTGAGGTAGATGCTAGCTAAATGACACATTTCTAGCTAAAGCCACAGGTTAATAATTTTGCTCGTGGTATATATAAAAATATATAAAAGCCATAGTGTATGTATGTGGGTTGCTATGTTTTTGTAGGGCCATTTTTATGTACAGATATAAGTGGTACAGCTGTGAGAAACCATAATTGTACTACCTTATTGTTGTAATTGCTTTTCGTTACAGTTTAATACAGTTGGTGTTATTCAATAATGGTTTATATAATAGTTTTTTTGCTTATCTAGCGCTATATACATACCATTCTTTGTATGTTCCAAGTCTTGTTGTGTTTAATCAATTCGTTTCTGGTATCGATTTCAAGTAAAACCTTTGTTCGATACTGTCTAGCAAACATAAAATCTAGGCCTATCAAATTTATTTACTTTCCATACATTTTAAAAATATACCACCTGAGAAGTTGATTATACTAATAAAAGAATCTACCTTCTATAAAACACTTTTCATTGTGTCGTTAGGGCAATGAACATCTTTAAAAAAATGTACTTATCCATATTTTGTGATAAAAAATTGCATTCTTAAATTCATTACAATACACATTGAATTTATAAATACTACATATGTATGTACTTTATAAATTATTTGTTAAAATTATATCATCGGCGATCGATTATATAAATGGTTACTAGGATTTTTGGTGTTTGACATCATTATATGTTACTCTCAAACAAGGGACACATATAACAACAGTAATTTTAATTGTGTGTTAACGTAACACGTTGACAGTCCAAAGTTACATTTATATACAAAAGTAACAAGGTATTACTATTTTTGACGTGACAACGTCTTAAATTAGGTTGCGGCTCGGAGTCACTCATGAAAAAAGTGTAACGCCCGGTAACGTTACGATGCCCGTCCAGTGGGTCCGCCGCACGGGATCCGCACGGGATAAAGCAGATAACTTGGGTCCACCGCACGGGATAAAGCAGATAACTATGTTTATTCGTGAAAATGTGGAGTGCTTAGATTCGTCATTTACAACAACTACAACAATAAAGGTAAATAATTGTACACTGATATTTCATTATCGTAAACTATGATTGATTGATTAATTGTTAGATTGACACAAAAGATGAGAAACTGAGTTATGTCATACTATTGACAAATGTTGATAGTGTTAAGTAAATTATTAGTTTAAATCACTCTGCAATCAATCGTAATTCAGTCGATTGAGAAGAAACAGCGCGTATTGCTAGTCAAACATTTAAAATAACAAATTATAACCTCTAACCTGTCATAACAGTGCGACCAAACAAACGAACTAAACCGACCAATCACCACGCGCGGAGTTAGAATTTAACTGTGTTTAGCAAGAATTTCAAATTCCAATTTTAGTAAATGTTTTATTCAACTTTACCATTTACAATAACAAATTTTAATTAATTTCAAATTATGTACAATGTTTTAGTAAACAAAATATATTTCTATAGTTAAAATTTGTGCAATTCTTATTTTCATTCAATTAATTGTTCCTATTGTGCAATTTAATAATATTCATATCAATAAATATTCTACCGAGAAAAAGACGTTGTCACGTAAAATCTTCGCCCGTAAAACCGACTTTACAGGCAACCATATTTTTTTAAGTTAATACAATTCTATTAGATGTTTAAATATTAGAATTTTTAAGAAACATACTTTTATTGACTATTATTAAATAACAGTAATTAATGAATAAATAGTTAATGTACAAGCTAAAAAGCGTACGTGAATATATGAGCATTTTATTATGTTGTCATTACTTGGATTATACGTAATTTTCTTTAGTCTATAATTTATTTTAAATGTTAGAATACAAATTAGCGTTGGAAGGTTTTTCTGATTTATTCCCGACTGTCAGTAATTCAGTCTTCAATCAAGAAGAGATTTCATTGAAAGAAAAATCGAAAAGCGAAGTCTATTTACTGTACCCCATTCACCTGAGCTTGAACCTTTAAAACCACTTTATAAGCTGCTAATTAGTAAATATAAGAGGCTTTATCCAATCCAATGTTATAAAATGTACGGGTTACATCATACTGACTTCATAAGAATTTGAACTGCACTTCCGTACTTGCCGCTTATGTACGTTTACGCATAAAGCACGATTTTCCCAAAATAAATAGTAATTTAGAAATGTTATATCTCATAGCTACAATAATTTAAACACTTTTTAGTGTTCATAAAGAAACCTTTTCTTTGTTTGTAAATATATATTAACCTAAATGCGTGAGTTATAAGTTTAATTAAATTTAGTTAAATTTGGACATTCAGACAAATGTGTAAAAAATTAAATAAAAACCGCTGAATGTACAAAATCTAAGAAATACCAATGTGGAAAAACCTTCATAGAGTGATTTGAACTTAATTCATCTTTTACTTAAGGAAATCATAGTTTGTTCAATACATGTTAAAAGTTTGCCATCCAAGATTATCGTAACATACTTCGTTGCGGCTGATTGCAAAATTCAAATGCAATCTGTAAAATATGAAATATACAGGTCTTATCTGTATATTTCATCCGGAAAGGTACAAATAAGGATAATATTAAAGAAATATGATTAAAATCTCCGACAGCGAAAAAAGAAACTGTATTAATCTTTCAGTCATAACCTTTCATTATGCTTAGCCAAATTCCATGGTTAGATATATATACAGGGTGACCATTAAGTCTTAGGACGACCTTATAACTTTTAAACGACAAGAGATATCATAACCAAATTTTGTATACCGTTACTGGAAATTGTAAGCTACTTTTTCTGTGTACATGGTGGTCGTATTTCACCTTTGGGGGACGGCCTGTCGGGGGTTATAAGAAAATCTTTAATGACAGCCTATGTTGAGTTGTACATCATTTTAAAGGTCTAGTTGAACTGAAAACAATGCCGCAAACACGGACTACAAAAGGTTGACCCAGTCGGAAGAAATCGCTGTTCAAAGTTTAAAAATGTTTAATACCATTATACATAAGAAATAACTAATTTTGTAGCTGTTAGAAGTTAAGGGGAATACTTAGTGAACTCATTTAAAAGTAGATGTTCAAAATGTTTTCCTTTCGGTCGTCTGACAATGTGCTACGTTTAATCAGAAAAACCTGCTGCATTAAGAAGTACAATGAAAAGTGAAAGCAGTGCCTCTAGGTCAAGGTTTCCCATCCATCTGGACTTCCCCATAATGGCTGTTATCTGTCTATCAGTTCTCTTATAAGTTTTCACTTAAGCTACAGTACTTTTTCAGTCATATCCTGTTACTGCAAGTTATAAGTTTTAAGAGATGTTGCTTAGTGAGCGTGAAAGAATTACACTTTTAATGATACGCGACTGGGGTTATAATGTAAGACCGTTTGCAGAGAAGTAACACATTTATTCAATGCTACTTTTCCTGATAGAGCTCCTATTTCTAAATCCACACCACAGTACACAGTTCCTCGCTTTGTAGACACTGGTAGTGTTAAGGATCGAGCCAGATTTGGACGACCAAGTACTGTGACAGACGAAGACGGTCTTTCATTGAAAATCTAACTAAGCGAAGATGTTTTTGATCGCCGGATGGAATTCAGTGAAATTATGGTGAATAAAATTGAACCAAAACCCAATACTTTTTGACGGTATTATATTGAGTCGACTTTTATGTTGCGTTGCATGGCCATGTTAACAGGCATAATTGCCGGTATTGGGATAATGTTAACCCACACTGGATGAGTTAGTGTCACACAGAAAATCCCCAAAAATTAAACGCATGGGCAGGGTATCGTACGTAATTCAATCATAGGACCATTTTTCATCGATGGAAATTTAAATGCCAACAAGTATCATGATACGCTCCAAAATGAGATAGTTCCTGCTTTACAAGCTACTCTGGGCGCTGACTTCCACAAACATGATTTTTCCATCAAGACGGAGCACCGTTACACTATGGTGTTCAGGTAAGGCAATACTTAGATTCCCACACCGGTGGATTGGAAGACGTGGTGCGATTGAGTGGCCGGCTCGTTCCCCTGACCTAACTCCGCTTGACTACTTTCCTATTGGGCTACATCAAGGACAAAGTGTATCGAACTCAGCCTACAGATCTGAACGAACTCAGACATAGGATATCACATGAAGCTCAACCTATTCTACGAGGAATACTTACAAAATGCAGTAGCCGGTATTTATAACCGGTTAGCACATTGTCAGACGGCCGAAAGGAAACATTTTGAACATCTACTTTTAAATGAGTTCCACTAAGTATTCCCCTTAACTTCTAACAGCTACAGTATTAGTTATTTCTTATGTAATAATGGTATTAAACATTTTTTAAACTTTGAACAGCGATTTCTTCCGACTGGGTCAACCTTTTGTAGTCCGGTTTGCGGCATTGTTTTCAGTTCAACTAGACCTTTAAAATGATGTACAACTCAACATAGGCTGTCATTAAAGATTTTCTTATAACCCCCCGACGGGCCGTCCCCCAAAGGTGAAATACGACCACCATGTACACAGAAAAGTAGCTTACAATTTCCACTAACGGTATACAAAATTTTGGTTATGATATCTCTTGTCGTTTAAAAGTTATAAACGTCGTCCTAAGACTTAATGGTCACCCTGTATGGTAAAAAAAAACATTCCAGAGCATTTAGAAATGAAAATTCACGCAAATATTAAGGTAAACAAATGTACATTAAGGTAGGTTTCATAGTTATCCTAAAAATGTAATAGTTCTAGTAATGTTATGAGGTTTATATTACTTTATAACTAATTGTAGACCTAAAATAAGAAAAATATTTTATTTAAAGGTAGGTCCGGAAACGCTCCATTAGTGACTAATGGGTGGCGAAAGATTCTACTTTGTTTTCAGTTCACCTGGTGAAATTATGTGATTCTGAAATGTTTTGTTCTTAGTCTTTAACTCAAATAAGGTGGACTTATAAGGAAAACCACCTGAAAAATCAAATAAACCTACCCTTATATAACATCTGTTTCTTATGTATAGCTCTACAATCACGTCTTAAAATATTTTACCATTTTTCTGACTCACTCTGTATAAACGAAGCTTCATACAAATTTTCAAGTCCATTGGTAGGTCCATTTTCGAGGTATCTTGTGGACAGATAAACGGAAATAAAAGACCTTTAGGTCTACTAGCGATAATAAAAAATTATTACATGTTTTACCTATTTTTAAATGAAAATTATTATTGTACTGTATAAAACGTGCCTCACTATTTAGCAAAATTTTATTTAAGAACTGTAAATATATCATAACCCTATCTCAATATTTATGCTTGATCATGATTACAAGGTACACCTAAATTCAGCCTCAGATTGTACCAAATCTCACAGAATTATAACAAAATATTTGTTGTGTCTATAGAAACGATATCCTAAAGAGTTGTGACTAAACCTATTTTAAACACGAATATGTAAACAAAATACTTCTTTTTTATGAATATGTAAATAATAAATCATGATTTTGCTATTTTTAATTAAGATTTTTACGTTATGGATAATTTAACCTAATATTTGGTGATGTAAGGTTAAGTATGCTATTGAATTTCAAAAAATCAGGTTATCTGTATATAATTCTATATTAATTTATACAACTTTATCTGGTTTTACAATATATTTTTGTATTATCCTCTTTATACATAGAGAAAACACTTTGTAAATGTAGCTTTTTATAGTAAGCATTACTAGTTAAATTTATATACAGGGCGTTTCGCGGTAGGTTAGCAAAATTTCAGGATATCATACTAAATATAAGAATAAGCAAAAAGGTAAATACTACCGTTTGTCCCTCTTAATTTAATATCCGTCTGTCCATATGTGATTTGGAATTTTTAAAACAATATATGAGATTGTGTTTTAGCGAAAAACATGGAACCTGCCATTTTTGTTTAACTACTTAGAGAGAAAATAAAATATGAAAATACATATTATTACTAGCTATTTAAAAATAGTGTCTTTAGACAGACATTAAACGATTTGAAAAAGGTTACACAAAGATTACAAAGGGATTAAGTTCTTACACTATCTTCCCTAACTATTATATTTTTCTATCTTTGTAAATGAAATTCCACATATTTATTGGCATCCTCTTCTAACCTAAATAAACGTTTAAAATTATTGTTCACACTATTCTCCGAATGCCTCATTTTTGCCATGCATTTTAAAATTTCCAAATAATTTTCATCTGTAACTGCCTCTTCCACACGAACATTTATAACTTTATATGCTCTAAAATATACTACAAATTACTTTTTATACTCTGATTCGTTAATAAAATTATCAACTTTATAATTTATCTAAAGATCTAATAGATATCTCAAAGTTTTTTTTTAAATAAACAACCTTGTCCTCTCTTGATCTTTCAATTCTTATCATTAGCTTATTTAACAGTTCCTGTGTTGATAGCAGGTTACTTTCAATGCCTGTTCGTTTAAATTGATTATCATTTACACAACTTTCACAAAGTTTAATTTAAAAACTGTCTTCAATAAATTTGTATTTAATTTTAAAATAAGTTACAGTTTGTCGAGTAACCTCTGGGTACTGCAGTTACTAGAGATAAACCCGCACATATCCAAAATAAAATGATATTTATCCATACACCTTACTTTCGAAATTACCACATTTGTTTAACAGACACCAATCACAATATAAACAAGCAGAGTAGCGTAGTTGAATGATGTTCAATAGAGATCTGAAGATGTATTTACATTGTTTTTGGATTAGCTTAACAAGTTTAATTTTCCAGCTAAAATGCTAATGAAAAAAAATATATGTATATTTATAAAAATTATTTATCATGTTTGAATATTGCTATATACTTTACACGACCACTAAGCTTGAGAGAGAGCTGCAATATTTTTATGCTATGAATGAAATTTTTACAAAGAAGCTATGAATAGCAAAAGTTGAAGGATTTAGTTATTAAATTATTAATGCAATTATGGTTTTATGCCAAGAAATGTGTATTACTTAAAAAAGTAATCTTCACAATTGGAGAAACATATAGAGCTCAAATTTCCACTGTTTGTATACAATTTGTTGGTAATGAAACAACACAACATTTTAAATGTAACTAATTACAACAAACCTCAGTTTTATTTCGTATAGGTTCCTAAACTAAATTATGACAGAACACATTAATTTTCAACTAGCGATAAATTATTGTTATCCTAAAACAGTTAATCCTATTACAGTAAAAAAAACTGAATTAAAAACACTGATCGGTACATAATTCAACAACATTCTTGAAACCATCCAAAATAGATGTAAAAAAGTTTCTGAAACAGATAAGGAAAAAGAAAATATCCCAACTTGAAAAAATTAGGCACAAAAAATGTGATTGGCCTAAAGATGGCAACGTGAATACGGATGCAAATAATAAAAATGTAATCAACCTCTCTTCAAAAATCCTCATTGAAGCGGAATTATCAGTCTTATCCAAGGGTTTATACTTTTCTGTGGTACAAAAATCGGTAAAGGCACAGGATTTCGTAACTGGAATCGAGTCGGCTGTTTCACAGTTATCTGAGGAACAGGGTGAACGGTTTCGGTTTGAGGCCAGTCTTTTACTCAGAAAAATTCCTCCCACAAAACCCAATTTGACAATAGAGGAGAAAAAGGCCATGTAGATCCTTGGGAAAGACGACACGGTCAAAATCTTACCAGCCGATAAAGGCAACGCTACTGTTGTACTTGACTCAGTAGCGTATAAAGAAAAGATTGCGGAAACTTGGCAAATACTGGCAAATATACAGTTTTAAATAAAGACCCGACTGATTCATTTAAACGCAAAGTAGCAAACACCTTAAGGGAGGTCGGGAGGTGAAATGGGTCAAAAATTACTTTTTTTTGTGTTTTTATTGAATATTATTCTGTTTTACATAGCGGTTAATTCAAGACCAATTTCATGAAAATCGGTCAAGTAGTTCTTGAATAAAAAGTTTTTTCTAAAGGCTGTACTTCAAATTTTTGGTGAGAGTTTCAGCATTGAGGAGACAGTATTTTATATTGTACTATAACTCTTTATGCAAAATAGAGCTGTATTACTATTACGTTTTTTGCTATTGGTACAATTGTTTGTCACCTGTTTTTTCTTTCATTACCTTGTTTGTTATTGTTTTCTTCTGTTTATAACCAAGAATAACATTTCAAATGTCACAGTTTATTTTCTGAAGTTCCTGGTGTTTTCTGTGTGTTAGAAGTTTTATTTCAAAGGTAATGCAATGCCTAGATTTTGTAACAAAGTCTTTAAAAAACGTCAGCAAGTAGGGAAGCCTAAAGTGGTGTTTGTAGATAGTGACTGTGTGAGAAGCCTAGAAATCTAGGCCTAGTACACAAAAGCCCAGAACCTAGGACTAGTGCACCAAGCCCAATTCCTCCAGAGCCTCAAAAGGAGAGTTTGTCTAGTAAGAAAATTATTTCTTGTCTTGCAGATTACAATAAGTACTAAGGTAACTGTGGCACTAATGACATTGTAAATTTGCAAATTCTTCAAAACCTGCTTGAACAGAACCAAAGTGAATCGCTCAATAACATGATTTGGGCTCGTGTTCCCAACCGAACTTTTGTCATGCTATAAAACTCTAGAATTAGGGGTATATGATGCTATTGCTGTCTTCAACAAAGGCAATATAGTCAGATGCGAAGTGTTTGCTAAATTAGGGATTGTACCTGGGGTAAACTGTGTATATGTGCTTCAAGACATGGACATGCTACGCATCAAAAAAAGCGAATAAAGCCGTCGATGAAATAGAAAAAAAAGTGTCGAAGACAGACTACACTAGCAAAAAAGAGGCTAGAAGACGACTATGAAGCAGAGGAAGCAGACAATCCCTCATATAGTGCAGGAATGCATTTATAAAGCAAGTTTAATTGCTAAGCTAATGGATGTTCCAAATAAATGGCTTTTTCCGAAAAAGAATTTTTTCGGTAAATAAGGAACATTATCTCCAAAACTAAATGTGATAGATCAATAATTTTTTTTATCTTGGAGAGGGCATTATTCTACACATTTTAACACATGGATTTAAAAAAATTTCAATCAGAAAATTTTTTTATTGCAACTAATGTATAAAAATTACTGGTAATTTTTAGAGTATTTTTTTTAAAATTGCCAAAAATCCATAAAATTTTTTTTTACAAAAATCTTGTGTTAAAATATGTATATTGTTGTGCTTTATCAAGAAAAAAAAAGTTCTAAGTGCTATCATTTATAGTTTTTTGGTAAATGTTCCTTAAAGTTTGAGAATTTAACATGGGCTTAAATGGAGCTCCCGACCCCCCTTAAGAAAACATAATGAATTTTTTCAGATAAATTTAGATCTAAATTAACTCCTCACCACTCCAAAATCCCCCATATGTATGGCCTTCCCAAAATCCACAAAGCTACCATCCCTCTCCGGCCCATCATTAGTTCTCGTGATTTCACCTTGCAGGGAATAATTGTCTAAAGTCCTCTTGGACATCTTAACACCATTGGTAGGAAAAACTGACTCTTTCATCAAAAATTCCAGAGATTTTGTAGAGAAGTCAAAATCCCTAAAGTTGACTGAAACTGACAAACTGGTAAGTTTTGATGTCGAAAGTCTATTTACAAATGTACCAGTTCCAGAAACTCTCGGAATTATTAAATCACGTCTGAAAGAAGACCAAACATTAAAGGATAGAACTAAACTTTCCCGTGCCAGTAATCATGGAACTGTTAGAACTATGCACTCAATGCAATTATTTTGAGTTACAGGGTAAAATTTACCGACAAGATGAGGGAATGGCAATGGGTTCTCCAATGTCTCCTATTTTCGCCAATATCTTTATGGAGGAATTTGAGCGAAAAGCTTTGGCTTCAGCTCAGTTCAAACCGAAGATTTGGTGGAGGTATGTGGATGATACCTTTGTTATTTTTTCTCATGGAGACATTGAATTAAATAATTTTTTGAATCACATTAATAGTATTTCTCCTTCCATCCGCCTCACAATGGAAGTGGAAGTCCAAAACAAGCTTCCCTTTTTGGATGTGTGTGTATTAAGAGATAGGGATGTCCTTAAGACAGCTGTTTTTCGAAAGATAACACGCACAGGAAAATATTTAAATTATCAATCCAACCATCAAAAATCTGTCAAAGAAGGAGTAGCCTACTCGTTGTTTGATAGAGCAAAGAGCTTGTGCTCAGATAAAGATGGACTAAAAGAAGAATTTAACAAAATTGATTCAGATCTCAGAAGCAATGGATACCCTCAATTAGTAATAAATAAATGCAAACGAACCAGAAGAATCATTCCTGAGTCAGAAAAACAGAATTGTGATAAATTTGCGTTTATGTCAATCCCTTATGTGCCGGGATTATCGGAGAAAATTAGAAGAGTAGGTAGAAAGTACAACATTAGAACCGAATTTAAAACACACAACACTCTTAGACAAAGTCTCGTAAAAACAAAACCAAAAAATGGCACACAGGATTCCAAAAACTGTGTTTACTGTATAAAATGTAGTTGCAATAGGGAATACATAGGCGAGACAAAAAGACCACTAAACGTAAGGATAAAAGAGCACAAAGAAAACACGAGAAAGGGTCTCACAGAAAAGTCAAAAATTGCACACCATTGTTGGTCCGAAGACCATCATGTGAATTGGGATGAAGCCAACATAATACATCGGGAACCACATTTCTTCAAAAGGAAATTAATTGAGGCAACATACATTAAATTGGCAGACCAACCAATCAGTCAACCATCAGTCGAGATTATTCCGCTTTGGTTGCCAATTCTAAAAAATTGAACTAAAGAGAAAACCAAAAGTATCAAACGGATCAGATATTTGTAATAAACCAATGCGGGGTCACAATATGGTTTTAAGAAGTTCATCTCGCATGAACCAATAATAACGAAAGGGCCCATTCCTGTCCCCCTTCCTTTTTATTTCCGCCATCTTGTTTTAGCCAGCCGTGACGATTACCATTAACTAGTCCCTCTGGTCAGTCGTAGGTGGTTAGTAGACGAATGAAGACGTATTGTGACCTGCATTCCGTAGTTCAGTTTTAATGATTAGTGTTTTGTATAGTTTTTTTATTAAGTGCATGTTTACAGAGTTAGTGAAGTTGACAAACAACATGTAGGTTGTGATTCCTGACTTAGGCGTGCCACAACGCTTTGGTAAGATTTGTTTATTTTAACCTAGTTTGTAATTATGTATTAGGTTAGTTCTTTACCTGAAGAAGAGATCAGATTGCAGATCTCGAAACGTAGTGTTGCTGATTTCTTGTTTCACTGAATGATGGCAAATGTCCGAAAAAATCATGTTTCCTTCACTTATCGTCTTCTATACTCCAATATGAACTCTAGAACTACATTCATCTAAGTACATTTTTTTTCAAAGCTTTTTTGTAGCACAGATTTAAACTTTGTCATGAAAATATAGCTGTTTTTACGTAAGCACTTGGGTATATAAATCGCCAGCGATATATTCGACTTCTGTAAGAGACTTCGGATACCTCTTTCGCTGTTTCAGCGAACCTATTGTTATGAACGGGGAAAATAAATAATTTAAAACCACTATGGTTTATAGAGGATAGAACGGAACTTACAGCGAAGCAGTTTGAATCATTAACACAGTTTTTATTGATCCACATCAGAAGCAGGGACTCTGGTAAACAAGCAGTAAGCTGACAACAGAAACAAAGTCAGCTTGTTTGTTTTTGTCACAGTTTGCCAAGTGTATATTTCAGAATGTTACAAAAATTTTGATCTTCAATATTTTTTTAACTTTACATTTAGGATAAATGTATTGTTGTCTAATCTTCAACCCAGTCAAATGATCTATCAAATCATTACTTTCCAGTATGAAGTTACACATACATAAATGAGTTCTCTATAGGAATTCGATAGCGAGGTATTTTTAAAAAATAAGGTAAATTAATCATTATGATAATTAGATACGAATGGCTTATAACTTTAATATATTTAAATTTTCTCACAATATGTCAGATTTCTTCCAACATAAAAATTCATAGTTAATGAATGAATTTCATTAGTTCAATCAGTCTTTACAATAGTTATCACACACTTGATAATACATATTTTTAGTATTACAATTTAGATGGTAGGGATACAACAAAATCCTTTTCAAATTTTTAATATTGTTCAAATATTTTGAATTCAGAAATCATTAGCCTACATTATATCAGTTACACCAACAATTTCAAAATATAACATTCCAATCACTATTCTGCCGGCAATTGGCAAAGTTTTTGAAAGTATCGTGGTAGATAGACTGAATCCTTTTCTATCCAAAATAATCCATCCTTCCCAACATGGTTTTATGAAGGGCAAGTCTACTGTCTCCAACCTCCTGCTCTTTCAAGAATATGTTTTGTCTGCTTTTCGCAAGAAACTACCAAGTTGATACAGCCTACATCGATATGGCAAAAGCCTTCGACAAGGTCGACCACACAATTCTTGTGTCTAAGCTGCTGGGTTACGGAGTGGCTGAAACCTCTTTTGTCATGGATTTCTAGTTATCTTCAAAAACGTTCTCTGGTCGTGAGGATTGGTTCCGCCACTTCCACTCAGTTCTCTCACCTTCTTCAGGAGTTCCACAAGGTTCTTTGCTGGGACCTTGCCTCTTCAATGTCTTTGTCAATGACCTACTAGACTAATTAACTGTAAAGGCCTTACAATTATGCTGATGACCTGAAGATTTTCATCGCTGTGTCTACACCAGAAGACTCTCAAGAAATTCAAAATAGCCTTTCCGGAATTTAGGATTGGTGTGTCAGGAATAACATGTCTGTAAATCCCAGTAAGTGCTCTTGTATATAACTTATCACCGCATCAAATCTCCAGTCATATACGTATACTCCATTTCTGGTACATCCATTCCACGGTCCCAGTGTATAAAAGACCTAGGCGTTATATTTGCCAGCGACATGGGATTTTCTGGACATATAGACCACATCAGTAGCAAAGCAAACAAGATGCTTGGTTTTCATAGCAAGATTCTCCAGAGGGCATCGACAACCCTTCTTCTGCTCTTTCGCTCTCTGTATTGTTCCCTTGTGAGACAGCTTGTGGAATATGCAAGTCCCGTGTGGTCGCCTTACACTGTTGGCAATAGGACGAGACTGGAGGCTCTACAAAGGCGTTTTCTTCGCTTGATTGGTGTCCGGCTGGGTTTTGCCTATCTTGATGTGCCTGTGGAGGAACTGTCCAGCAATCTGAAACTTGTCACCTCTTGCCCTGCGACGTGACGTGGCTGATGTTGTCCTTTCTCTGGAAGATAGTGAATGGTCGCATGAACTGTCCAGATCTCCTAGCTGAAATCGACCTCAGAGTTCCGGCAAACACAAGATCTCGAGATCTGCTGGGTCGAAGATACCACTCAACCAACTTCGACTTCAACAGTCCTTTCGCAAGGTTTTATTCGCCTGGGAAATCGGGTTGCGTCGGTGTGACCTGTTCTTCGATGGACTTCACCAGGTTCGCCGGCAGGCCTTCTCTCTCTCTCTTCTTTCTGCTGGGGTTGTACAGGCGCGGACCATCGCGCGGGGAGTGGAAGTTCTCACCAATTAAGCTACTGATTATACAGCAGTGGCCAGCTGTTCAGGAGAAGGACACCTCACTTATCGCAGCTCAAGAGTGATTGGAAGCGCCTCTAACGGAGTGTCGTGTACTGCAAATTTTATATAATAATTTGTTTCCTAGCTACTTATTAATTACTCATTTTTAATACTAATATATGGCATTCTTGTTATTGCTAAATTACATAGTTTATTAGCTGTTAATATTAGTTCTCATTGCTTTTATATATTTATTATATTTTATTTATTCCTGTTATTGCACTTTTATATAGTTTATTATTGTTTGGTATTTATTATTATAATATATTGTATTGTTGTTAGTATTCTGATTTTTGTTAATTAATTGCTGTATTTGCAGAACACATCTTGCAGTTTCATTGTTTATGTTTCAATAGTTTATATTTTTGTTTACATCTTGTTGTTTATAAGCTTCATAATGTTATTGTATCGCATTCTCTCGATTTATACACTTATTCTTTTTTTGTATTTTTATTGCCTTATCGCTTGTATCAGCTATTGTGTAATTTATTGTAAAATGGTTTGTCCGTTAATAAATAAATAAATAACATAGCTTTTGGGATCATAAACAACAAAATACATATAAAAATGAGTAATTAAAATATAAAATAAACATATAATGACTTTTCATTATATAAAATATGAATACAATCACTATTAAGATACAAAATATAAATATATTAAATAATGTATCACTTAGAAACTATTAAAAAAAAACAATTGCTCAATTGTTCAAAACATGCAATAATTATAAATATTAGTTCCCTCCAAAAAATTCCATAAATATGTATAGTAATCTGACGACATGCAACAAAAACAATATTTATAAATTTCGAACAGGTACCGTATATTGAAATTAAATATTGTTGTGCAACATTATATTAAATAATTATGAATAATGGGAAACATTAGTTCCTTCTTTTAGACCCCTTAATCAAAGCCTAAATACTTGTTTCTCTTTAAATTATATCAGCGTTCTGTATATTGTTTCAATCACAATATTTTAAATAATTATCTTGTTTACTATACGATAAAATACAGTTGTCTATTTCAGATTAATTATTATTGTCTAGTTTAATTCACATAGTTTTATAAATGTGTGAGTATGTGTAATATAACTTTTATAGAAATTAACAGATCAATGAAAAGCGTGAGACCTTGGATTTTCTGGATGAATGCGTCAATTTGTAGTAGGCTACTTTTATTGTCTAATATACTAATATATTTTAGGTAAGTTTTAAGTAGTAAATATTATTTTGTTTAAGGGTTGCATTGTGTATTAGAACGTTGAAAAGGCTGTGAAAAACTTTTAATATACTGGTACGTGTGAGTTTATTCATATGACATCTACTTTGCTCATAACCTCTACCGATCTAAGAAATGCAACAGGGCAGTGTGCACAAGTGCCTCGAGTCGAACCTGAAACTTATCTATTGCTGCTTACGCCTCACTATCAAAGCATTTGTTGACTACTGGTCAGAGTATAATTAATCAATTTCTTTTTATCGTGAACTAATTATTGGTATTGTGGAAAGACAATAAAGTTTACCATATAAATTACAACGAAGGGTAATATTTAGCTGTTAATCTTTTATGCGTTATCACTGAACACGGTAAATATCGTGAAGGCTATTCTTTGTCTGATTGGCAAATTATTTGGGAAAATGTTGGTCGTAATTGTATAGCAACAACTAAATCTGATCCAGAAAAATCTAAAACAGCAGTTAGAAAGGATACGCATAGTGAGCCGCACTCTGTTTCTTTGAGATCCCTGACATCTCAAATGTCTGTAGCGTCACCATCTCGTCACCTAGCTCGTCTGTCCTCACCTCGACCCTCCCACAATGTCACAGTTTATAGGTGCCAACTGACGATGTCCATATTAAGAAGCAAGGATCATCTCTTTGCTGGAATATCGGAGCAAGGAATCCGGGCTTGTTGACTTCGTACACCAACTAAGAAATATTAAATATATTGGAACGTAATTCTTTGAAACACACTTGCGATGTTTACACGTATACGGACTCGTCCTAAGACGTTGTTGGCTTAACTTATGTAACAAAGTTAGAGACTCTGGCTAACCGCTACTCAATACTTTCCTTGAATTCTGATTAAAAGGCTCAGATATAAATAATTCCAGTCTCAATTTAAATAAAGGAAAACAAAGGCAGAAGAAGTCTACAAGAAACAGTAAGCCTATAAAAGCTGCAGGTAATTAATTCGAAAATATTCATACTTCTCGCAGTGACAATAGCGATCAAAGCAGTCAAATAATTCCTGCTTATAGCAGCAGCCTCAGCAAGAACCTTTATTATTTTTTTCTCAGAAAATATCACCTAATTGTGAAGTTATTGTAAATGCATGCTAAGGTGCAACAAAGAGTTATGTTCTTAATTACGCTGAAGATATGGCTGCACATTTTAGTTACGTAGGAGGTTACAATAGTTATAATGGCGAGCGAAAATGTTTTAAATGGCATCACTCTACGAACCAGCAGACCAACAGCCGCTCTCAGTTTACCAGTTCGGTAGTTTCCCCTGCCTCTGGTCTCGTACGAATGAACGTCTTGGCCAGTAGTAATGGCACATTTAGACACACAGAACAGAAAGGTTTCGAAAGTGTAGATACTTGGCAGAGTCAATAGCTGCAATTTCTTGAATGATTCCCTACAAGACTCCCTGAAATTCAAACGAACGATTATCCTTATTGCTCGATTTTGCACTGGCACCGCACAATAAAACTCGGTAGATAAGGTGGGGATGAATCAAGCCATAATGCGCCGTCATCAGGACCTGAGTCGGGCAATACTTGGCCAATAACCTCAAAACATAAATATATCTTCTATAAATAATAATAGACTAGCTAACTAACTAACTAACAGTTAGACACTGACTTTTCTATAAAAAATTTAAATCTAGCAAATTTATATTGCACTATTAATTTTTTACAATGTTTTTGATAAAATGGACTACGAATTCTTCTTATGTAAATCAAAAGCCTTTTTGAAATGCATATATTACGCAGCATTATTTGCTAAATAATATGGTCATTTACTACTATACTTCAAGTTAAATCTTTCACCATTTTTACAAATGATCTAAAATAATCTTTTATACCAAAATTTCACAAGGAAAGTATATTAATTCTGCTATAAATTATCATGTTAAGTGGTTCCTACTTGATTCAGAGTATTTACTAATATCCAAACGTAATTCTTGTTACAACTTGGAATATTATTTTCAGCACTTGTATTTATATAAATTACTTAGAGGTTATGTAACAGTTTTTTTTATTATGAATGTTCTATTACACATTTGGAGATGGTAAATGAAGAGCCTTTTTGTTACACTCAAATAATCTTGGTTAGTTTGGTTTAGATGGATAAGGTATTTCCTGATAAGATCCTGTAATGTGGATCTTAAGATTGGGTACGGTATGAAGATTTTATCATGACGTCGGAGTATGAAAATTTAACTCATACAACTTGTTTTTTAATGCAACTTGAGCACGTTCTCATCTGGCGCCTCCAGTGAATTAAAATTCGTAACCCGTATACATAATGGTTTTAATACGCTTTAAACTGTACTGCGTGGTCGTTTTTCCAACTGCTATAAACAGTACATCAGTAACAATTAATATTTAAACCGTAGGTGTTTATAAAATCAAATCAAACAATGTATTTTGCCAGGACTTAAAAGACAAAATGTAGAGCAATGGTCAACATACTATTTACAATTTTAAGATAAAATAGAATCCACACTCAATCGAAATCACAGTCAAAGCATACAGTACTCTCACTTATACCGCATTAATTTTGGCCGATTTCTCTATTTCCAGAGCCCATTGTCAGTTTACTGACTGTGCAGTCATCCAGCCGTATGCCATAAACTTATCAGCACTTTTAGTTGCTTGGGGCGCTAAAAAGCGTTTCAACCGCACTTTTAACGCCTTGTGCGCAAAGAAACTTTGATTGATTCTGACAACTTGTTGACAAAACTAACTCCTGCCTGTGAGTAGAAGTGTTCGTAAACCACAGTCCTATTTATGTCAGTTTGGTAAATAAATATATCTTTTTTTTTAATTCGTATGCCTCGGATTTATACAAGCAAAATCAAGTTGTCTGTAAAACTTAGAGGCTCTGCTAAGGTAACAGTTTAAATTTGTCATTTCACGTTTCTCTGAACTTCAAATGTGCGACTATGCGATTTGATTCTTTTTGCATTTTTACCGCTCTGAAGAACTGCCTATTTGCGCTCCGTGCCCACAAGGCTAAACCATAGGTGAGATAGGGTTTTATTAAGCCATAATAAACCAACCTCTGAACCTGAGTAGAGCAGTAGTTGGAAAAGGACCTCAAAAAATGACTTAAGACAATTTAGAACATAATCCAAACCAATAAACCATCCAGGAATATTCTATGGAACTTTAAAAAATCGACTTTTTCCAGCAGTGAATTACCTTAGAAGCTGGTCCACCACAAAGCGAAATTAGGGTACTTTTTATTTGACGAATTTTCTTTGATATTGACGTTGTTGAATTACTGAACACAATTATTTGTGATAACCAAAGTTTGTTTTTCCAGAACTATTTTGGAATCGTTACTGAAGCAAAGCGTCGTGTAATCGTCAAACTATACAAGTCTTGGATACCGTTCTGACGTATTTCATTTACATAGACAATAAAAAGAAATGGACTGAGAATTGATCCTTGAGACACTCTGTAACTCAGTTGATTCGGTTCAGAAAAAATTATCTGAAATTTGAACAACTTTTATTCTATGGCTAAGAAATGAGCCAAACCATTAAAGTGGCACACATATTATGCTATGACATTCAAATTAATCAAGTAACTGTTCGTAGTAACACAGTTAAGCGCTTTTTATTTATTGAGAAACATACTAAAAACGGAATGTCGACTTTATACTAACTCTAGATGGCAAACAGATGGTTTATAAATCACCATGGTTTATAAAACATAACTGCTAGTTTACTGGAGATACATTGTTTATAACCGCAATTTCACCTAAATCGACCAAATATTTCATCAATTGTACAGTATTATTGTACCGAATAAGCATTTTGACAATATAAAATACATTTCTTGAAAAGATCTCACAGTCATAGCCATTAGAAATAACTCTATACTGCATATTGCCAGGGATCATTTAGATCAAGTTTATAGCCACTAAAACAACCAGCAAACAATAGAAAACCAATCGTTCTTTTTATTTAATTTTCATCGATATATCCACAATAACTTTGATTTATATAGTTAGGATTAACTTTAGCTAAATATAAGTTAGGAAAATGTTTTGATTTGTTGAACTATTGATTGAATGTTCTGATTGAATTATCAACCAGAACATTGAAAAATTCAAAAGGTCTTTAGTGATCTTAGTAGAAGGTAAGTTAATAAGAATATTTTGATTTCTGCTACGAGTGTTTCGATTTGAAACGCACTGTCCGGCTGTTAAAACACACTGTAATGAACTGTTGATTTTGTTGTTTGTTATCTTCTTCACTATCAGATGAATAATTTATTCACTTCAATTTCATCACTAGGTTCAACCAATAATTTAAATATTCTCTGTTGTTATTGCTGCAGGCTACACATAGCATATTTCTATAAATTATCACTATTTACAATAAGAAATCTTCATAAAATATTCACTTTGATACGACTAAATAAAAACTCACAAGAAAGCATATGCGAGGTGTTTACAGCACCCCAGGTAAGGTATAATAGGAGGAAAATTCAATCGTTTCTTATGGTTTTTGATCTGTTCAATTGAAAAAAGGTCCCAGAACTGTAAGTTACGAATGTATTGAGAAAAACCGTCTCAAATGCTAACAGAGTTATGAACACATGTTTTCATCTGCGGGCAACAATAATTGAATCAGCACATGCTAAAAGGGCTTCAGTCACAAAAATTGAAAATTAAGTTCTGTATGGAAACCAAGTATTTGAGGATAGCTTCACAATTCTGTGCTAAAAGAACCTCGTCACATGCATTATTAGTAGAGAAAATGGCTGATGAAATTTGTGTCATGTGGTAGAAGGGCCTCAGTCAGTGACTAAGGACCTTTTAGCACACGCTGTTGGCAACACTGTAAAACCTATTTATTTCAGCTGGTTATTTTAATCTGATTATTCTAACCTGAAACTACAAAGTTGATTCTCTGCTGTACTCTATATTGTCTCTTCTTTAATAATATTGAGTTTTGTCAGTATAGAGTTAGTAGTTCATAAAAGAAAATCCAACAAGTTCTATAACCGCCTTAAAAAGAGGTGGAAAATAGGGATGAGCCACATGTCCTAGCCATATCTTTTGATTTTATGCAAAATGTTCAACTCCCCAATATCCCCGTCCAAGAGACATTCTATCTTCGCCAGCTGTCAACCAGTGTGTTTTGCATACATGACATAAACAATAATGATGCAGTAATCTATCTGTATCATGAGGGTACTGCCAAGAAAAGCCCCAATGAGGTATGCTCGTTTGTATATGACTACTTACAGAAGGTCTCATCGCAGTACACAGAGCTTCATGTGTATTCCGGCAACTGCGAGGGGCTAAATAAGAATAATTCTTTGGCAAGAATGTTTTTAGCCTTAACTGACACCAAGCGATTTGACAGAATTGAACAATTCTTCCCAATCTGGGGACATTCATTCCTGAAGATGATTCATAAACTGTTTATGATCATAATTTTAATTAAAATATTACTTCTGTATATTCTTATATTCATATAAAAGGAAACAGGCCTCATTTTAACTAATAAAATATTAAAATTACGATTTCGAACTCAATTATTCATTGCAAACCCCGTTCCATGCTAAAAGGGCCTAAGTCTGACATTTTCAAGATTTTTTTTTTTGTAAATACAAATAATTCATAAAAATGTTTTCTTATTACAAAAATACTAACCAATACCTACCCTACCTTGTGGTATTTTTTATTTATTTTTGTTATTAATTCTATGTTCTAGAAACAGTTTTTTTGGTTTTTCTCAAAAGTAGGTTGTTTTGACTGAGGCCCTTTTAGTATGTGCCGATTCAATTTTGTTATTTCATCACAAAATAGATTACGATGTTTAATAAAACGTGTAGGAAATTGTTTTCCTAAAAAGGTGTACACATTAATCTAACACCTATTCAACCAAATAACAGTACATTTTTAAAAGTGTCAACGCGACTTCAGTGCATTTTATGTTCGTTTAATAATGGCTCTTGTTGCTTTCCGCAGTTAAACTGGGTGTCTCTTTAACTGCGTAAAAGCGTTATTAATATTTCGAAGTTGGGCCTCGCCGGAGTTAACTTTGACCTTGTAAACTTTATTCTTGCTCCATTCCCATATGGCGGGTGAGCTAGAGATCGTGAGATGAGATATTTAGCAGAGTAGTTGTAGCATTTCATAACTAGGCTTATACAATTGATTTACTAAATATAATTCTATAATAATTATCAATATAATTTTAGAAAATATATGAAAAAATACTTTACAACTTCAACAGTGTTGTCAAAATATGCCTAAAATAAATAATGCAATTTCTCCAGAAAGGGTTCGGGGATGTAGGAATGTTACAATAAGACAGCAGGTTTTCTGGTAGTCGGCTTTGATAACGGGATAAAAAATAAGAGTAATTTTGATTTAACAGTGGATCTCTCTGTCTTTGTGATTGGATATTCGGAGGCCAATTAAAGGCGACGGTGATATTTAGCAGGATATGGGAAGTTATCGGTAAAAAACCTCCGAAACTTGCATATCTGCGTCTTTTTGAGTATATTTTTGCGGTTAATGTTGTTCAGCAAGTATACGCGTAATGTGATTATGGGGGTTATTGCACTTTTATACCAAAGAGAAATGAGAACATTTGAAATTTAGCTAGTAATTATAGCAAGTTTTCAAAAGAGTACATGTTGCTGCAATTATTATTCAAATAAAGTTCTCAATTTTAATTTTATTTCAAGCTTCTTTGTAACAGTAATGTAGTATAAAACAGTCAGAATAAGGTTTGCACGTCCATATATAAATTTTTTACATGTTTGGATGAAACATAATTAAAATAGAGTTTAAACTTAGTCCTTACTACAAGTCCTGTATTACTTGTGACATATGTGGAATGAAGACTTTGACAACCCGTTTATAGTTCAGTTTTATTTAGTTTTGTTTATATTAGATAAATAGTACATTTTGTTTTGAAGAAACTTTTATTTCACATGAAGGAAAGTTCATTTTATGGAAAGTTTAATTTTTAGTTTGATTTTATTTTTGATACAAGAGGTCAACTTTAATTTAATTTATTTTATTTGAAAGAATAAAATCTTTTCTTGAGAAAACTTTTACAAGACAACTGGTCGTGTAAGTAATTTGGTATTGAATCTAAATCTGATATAGATAAAGAATTTGTTTTCAATGCCGATTTTAATTTAAAGTATATAATAAACTACGCCAACAAATAAATTATTTAGTTTTTAAACCGGATGGATAATTTCAGTTAAACTAATCAAAAATGTTATGAAAAGAGATTTTGAGGAACTTGCGGATCCCTCTACAAAAGCGATTGTTTGTCACAGATAATTAGAAACAAGAGTAATTTGGAGGAGGGACATGTCGAGTCGAGAATAACAGTGCCCATACGCGAAATTTAGAATTAGTATTTTGAGAATTGCAACAACTGATCCTTCAAGTTCGCTCACTGATTAAACTTATTGTTTAGTTAAATGAAAACATTTCTAAATGTGATTCAAACTAAAAAAGTTATATTGTACTCTCGTATGTGGTAATTATTGGTATATTATACTAAATAAATAATATAATTTGGAGTTCATAACATAAATACATAATATTTTAGATCTATATTCTGTAACATTTATAAAACAAACAAGATAAAAACTGCATATAAAACCAATCCCAATGCCAATCAGATCAGCTGATGGCTGTCTTAGAGCAATTCACGGTGAAGACCCTCAGGGAGCTCTCCAGAAATTGGGCTGGGACTCTCATCTTGTAGTAGAGCGGGTAATTATTGTACTCCTAATGTTACAGTCGATGTTAATCTGAGCTTCTCACTGGGCACGGTTGTTTCGGCTTCTACCTTAACAGAATGGGGAAGATCCCGAGTCCGGAATGCCAGTACGGGGATTCGGATGCGGACGATGCCCTGCACACCTTCTTCAAATGTAGAAGGTGGGAAACGGAGAGAAGGGAGCTGGAGGCAGCTATCGGGCGTGTTTCGCCGGAGACTCTTATGGAAGAGATGTTGTCCAGTCCCGAATCGTGGAGCGCTGTCGCTGCGTTCTGCAAGAGGGTGCTAAGGCAAAAAAGAAGAGAGCAGCTATAAAGCACCAGAATAGCTCATGCCGGTGGATTTTAGAATGAAGTAATGCCCATTGGGCGAACGATGGCACCCTCTTGAAGTAGTTGCAGAGATGCGTTCCCGAGAGGGTTTCCAATGCCTGGACCGGTAGGTTTTTTAGTGGGTGAGAGTCCCACACAGCAGGGCGAACATCTGTCCCTGACGGTGCATAATGCATTTTCCAATCGTAAAAAAAAATCTGAGCAAATGCAGACAAGCTTTCATCGTTAATCTACTGTACAGCTCATTCCTCTGATGTGGTTTGGAAGGAGTTTTACAAACTTATATCTCATTGGCCATCATAACCATGTCTCTCAAGTGTTATACTGAATTTATTTCATAGTAAAATCCTTCTGTAAATTTTCATGAACACTGTAAAGTAATGGCTTCGAACTAAGTTAAACATTACCCTCTTGCTCGAGTAAATTGCATACTTTGACCATTGTGAATCAATGGGTTTCTCGCCATTAAACGTTGAATGTTGAAGACTGCAGCCCAGTCCATACTCTTGTATGGAGCTGAATTCTGATTGTTGCAGAAAAGAGTATTTCGGAAGCCGAGTGCTGCCTTAATATCTACTGGAAAAAGCATATTGCTGAGTGATGGATATGGGCGTACATTGATTTTCAATGTTATTCCCACACTATTGCTTACGAGGGAATGGCAATTGATCTTGCTAAACGGGGCATATATTTGTGGGAGATATTGCTTTGGTGGAAGAGCGTAATCATAGAACTGAGAATTGCAGGGCTTCGCGTCGTAGGAAATTAAGTAAAACTGTATTGAGACACACCTCCTGAATTTATACTTCATACAAACGTTATAACACATTTATTTTTTGACGCCTGAAATCAATTATGAATTGAAACTGAAATGAAATGAACTACTTTTAAAATCATGTGTAATCTGCTACTTACGTTCTGAGGAAATCTCTTCTGTAAAATGTGTCTAGATTGTTCTTTTCTAAGAAACTTGCTCTGTTATCAAATAATCAATATATCCAGGTAGGAATATTATAATTATTACGTAAATTTAGTAATATTGATTTTTTTACAGATCATTTGACAGTGTGAATAAAGTCATAACAATAATAATCTGCCATATCAGGTTTGTATAGGTCGGCGCAAGGTAATAAGTTGAGTACTGAACAAAAGCTACATGAAGGGCAAGTATAACCTGAATATAAGTGTTACATAGACTTTCAAAGGTGAAGCTACAGAGTATTAAGCACTGGAGATATTGTGGTTGTTTAAAACTTTTAGGGTTAATGTTTTTATGCATCTTCTCGACACCTCTATTCACTCACTTGACTTAAGTTTATATTGTACATTCTATAACACATATATTATGGAAGCCTTATTCGTAAAACAAATGTATCTGTACTTTCATTTATATACTTGTAGTACTAAAAATCTATATCTTAGTTATACAATTTTATTACTGTATTGGAATAAATTATAACTCAAATTTTACTATCTTTAGGCTTTTTTACTGATTCCAGCTTTTATCAAACTTATTACTTTTTTTGAACCTAATAGTCTTAATAATGGTTAACAACATTTAACAGTGGAAGGGGGAAGGGGAGAGGAAGAAGAAGAAGGAAATGGAGAGATAGAGAGAGAGAGAGAGAGAGAGAGAGAGAGAGAGAGAGAGAGAGAGAGAGAGAGAGCCCCAATTATATTATATGCCAAAAGTATGCCTTCACTGACAGCATGAAAATTACAAAATAATGCTGTGCAATATATTAACTAAGATACGGTTCTTTCAAAAGAGGTTGTCATTGCACTTGTTTTATCCAGAATCACATAATCTTAAATAACTTCTTAGCATACCTGCTAATTTATTGATAAAACGTTTTGGTTATCAACCGCATACAATAAAGATTTCCTACAAATATCTATATATATATATTTATTTAAATTCATTACTGAGAAGAAATTTTGCAGTTTGTGGTATTGAATTCATAAACTACGAGTAAGGAGTGAATAAAACAAATCTTCAACGAAGGTTAGATGGACCTAATAGCAATCCACGTAAGTATCTTGCTATTCTACAATCTTTGAAAGATATGAAAATTATAATATATTTAAAGGTAGAATACTCAACGTGGCTTTCTAAAAAAGAAGTGTATATTAACAGGTAAGGACAGGTTTCTAAACCTATCCTTAATATCCTATATATCCTTATTTTGTTTTAATATGGAACAAAATTATTAAAAATAGACATAATACTCCAAACTTTAGGGATATTATTTTCGAATCCAGAATATATCAGATTAAAATATGTTACATGATTTCTCCTTGACTCATTTCCCTCACCTAATAAACTCTGCCGGAACTCGAACCAGGGTCTCTCTTTGGTGGGCGAGCATGTTATCACTACACCACCGAGTCATTAATTTTTTGCAATCAACCGTTTTTTTTTTTTTTTAATAAACAGAGTGTTCAAAAAAGGGTATCACAAACTTCTGTGGTTGATAGTATTTTTTAATTTCATACAAATAATGTCCCCGTTTTAAACCGCTGACCACCTTTTTGTTTTGTTTTGATTATTATCTTTAAAACTAGTTAAGCTAAAGAAAGAGAAATTGTCTCATAGGGTTTAAAAGATAAAAGAAAGTTATAATTATGATGATGTTGTTTTCTTTAATATTAACAAAATAGCGTCTAGTTAAAACTTTAAATTCAAATAAACAAAAACCAGTATAGTTTATAAAAACATTACTTGACACCAACTATTTAAACACTTTCATTTCAATTTCAGCACTACTGACTTCAATTAAATATTTCAATGCATGAACGAGCATGACCACTATGATGTACGCCTGCATATCCAGGAACAAACAAATATTTTGTCTTTTGTGGCGGTTAGGCCCAGGTAGGTGTGTTACATGTAAAACTCAATTGCAAACACAAGTGCAGGTTACTTAGTGCACTTCCAAAAACTTTTCTTATTTATAATTTTAAGTGAGTATTATATACAGATTGTGAAAATGGATGCAATATAAAAGTAATATTAAACTACATACACAGGACTGAAATTTACACCTTTAATTGAGGAAATGCAACGATATATTTGGACAACAATCAGCTGTTAACTGACCTGCCTCACTTCTTATTTATTAGGTTTCAATTTACAGTATAAGCGTTAATTCCATTAAATATTTATATTTACTACTATTTATTTCACAAGTGTATTTGATCTGCACTCGACTATTAAGATTATAGTGCATGAATTAAATTTCTTATGCTAAATAAATGTCAACATGGAAACTATACTGGTTTTAACCATATTGGGTCAATCAACTGATAAACCGAATAAATATAAGAAAACGTTATTGAATATAAGATTGTATGAATTAAAACGGTCGTCCCATCACTACAAACTGCCTGGCAACTGTGTACATTACGTCATCACATCTCAGAGGTTACAGACAACCACAACTCTTGGGATGCTGGATGGCAAGCAACCTGAAGTCCGACCCCCAAAACGCATCAACAGATTTTTTTTCGTTGACCTATGGTCAAACATATTTTCTCTCGTGTAATTTTCGAGGACTTATTCTTCACCAGATATAGAATATATGTTGAATTGCACGCACGCACAAACATTTGTAAGCCAATAACACTGACTAACTCGAAATCTCAAAAAACCACAATTAGAATTTACTTTATACACTAACTTTAAACACAAATTTGTCTTCTTCTTGGATGCTCCCTAAGGAAAAGTTTTGAAAATATCATAGTATAAATGTGCAAATCGCAATACTTATTGAGAATTTATTTATTAAATTTGTCGTTTTAGTCACCAAGACACTCAGAAATACGATTAGAGTGCCACGTGAGGTATATAGATATGCTCAGTAGGAATCTTTCAATAATGTTTTCATAAAAATTCAACTGTAATCTTTAAAAATCAAGGGATTTATCAGTTTATTTTACAATGTCCACTGTTGGTTAGTAGTTAGTTGTCAAAAGGACTAGAATTGTTTTATTTCTAAAAAAGAAACTTTCGTAAAGATTACAGTTTTGTATACTTGTATACTAAGGCCAAGAGTATAGTTTTTGTCCAAGAAGATAGAAATGCATTATGGGCGAAATGTGTCATGTTATATTATTGTCCAAATTTGTCATTTTATATTATTGACCAAACTTTACGCGCCCATGGGGATTGTTCCACATATAAGCAATACCTGTACGAAAGGAAGGTACGCCTCCAATCATTACGCCGATCTGGTGAGGATGTTCTCTCCATAGGTGTAATGAAAGTGGGAAAGCATTTTCACATAGATTTTTCAGTATTAAGGTAGAATATTTCACAACTTGAACTTTTATAAGTTTTGAAAATTTTAAAAATGATGAAATTTGTCCAGTAGACCAGAATTGTATGTTTGGCCAAAGGTGTAATTTTGTAACTTGTAACTTTCGCCAAGAGTAATTTTGGACAATTAAGTGAGTAATTCTGTCCTATGTAAGTACATACATTTTTTCGTCAGAACAACAAGGCAAACACTACTATGGTACTAGAAATATCTTAGACCTGAAATATATTAAAAGGACTGGAAATATACGCTTTTTAACCAAAGTAAGTTTCCGAGACCTGTGTGATTTGTGTTTTCTTGTTCGGGATTACAAGGCAGATTCAGCTGTGACGTTATGTATATAATTAATTAGATCCAGAAATGCTCCTACACGTGCCAAACATGATATAATAATTAAGTTAAACTCTGATACTATTTACCATGAACTTAATAATATCAACCTGATGTATGCCTACTTACGTTTTAAAATGTTTGTAGGACTCCCATCATATTACATCATAATTGCTTTTTATAAATACTTCGGTTCTAAGAATTGCGTGCGAAGCCGCGGGTGAAAATCTAGTAATCATGTATATATACATATATTCATAACTTTTACGTAATTAAATGACTTATTTAAAAAAATTATGAATATTTACATAATAAACAAAATTATTAATGCTCGTATGTATTTAGAAAGAAAAATATTAATTTCATTTCTACACGTGATAGTTTAATTTATTTTTTTTTTAAGTTTAGTTTTAATTAGGCTAAGGGTAAAAAAACGGAACGAAAACTCGCTGAAAAGTTCTTCGTTATACGTATATCATGTGTTTCTTCCAAAAATATTTACTAAGAACCTGATATCTTGATGTCATTAATTGACTGTCGTATATTAAACTCCTATTGTACGTAACCAATAACTAATGTTAAAATTCAAAATTGTACTTGAAAAATTCTTGCAATTACATTTACTCTCTTGAAAAGTTGCATTAATTATTTAGTGATATCCAAATCTTCTTAATCCCTTTTGTATAAAAATTATGCAATAATCCTTGTAAGAGAGAGGTAACATTAGTTGACATTAAATTCTCCATATGATAGTACATCCAGCGATACTACATTTTTATTTGTTTCCATAGAAACAATACAATTTATATTGAAAACCAAATTTTGTTTTGTTTACATACCAAATCAAAACGTTCTAGTGAATAATCAAGATGTATGAGAGGGTTGGAGTCTGGTTCTGTGTGATTCTATTTTGGCTCGTCTTCCTTGTAGGGTTCCTCATATACATTCAAGAAAGAAATATGAAGTAGGAGTAAACTTCTAGTACAAACATCTTATTAAAACTTGATGGGAAACACATAACTTGAAAATGTAACTTCATATTCCATGCGAAAATCTAGTGTAGATATATTTCTCTCATTAAACTTAAGAAAATATTTTTGTTTAATATTCTGTACCAATTTTATAGTTGTAATTATTTTAGTTGTAAGGTTATGGTTAGATTCTACCATGAAAAGTCTGATTGGGGCTTCACCAAGTAAGGTTTAAATATGAATAAAAATATATTTCAATTTGAGGATATTGTGAGAGGATTAAATTAGTAGGTTCGATCGGAAATGCACCACATTCAAATGAACCAGCAAATATTTAATTTATAGCGAAAGCCTATTATTTTCAGTTATCTTAATTGGAAATAAAAACAGAGATCAGCAATACACATTTAGCATATAAAGATACTACAAGTTATGATTTATTGCTTTTAATAACAAGTTTGTTCAAAATTACGCCAACATTATTTTGTTTCGCTTCAGTTTTATTCACAAAATACGCGTGGAAAAATCTTTCTTTTAAAATATGTAACAATTGTAATAAAATTTTACGTTATTATATTACCGACTTTCCAAATTATGAACATTTACTTAAAATAAACAAAATTAATAAATACTCGTATGTATTTCTGAACAAAGTGTTAATGCAATCTCTACACGTGATAATTTAACTAACCACTTTAGTAACAGAAAACTTTTAAAAATGAAATCAAACATATGAAGATGATTAATGAAACCCTGATATTATGGAATATTACATTGGTCAAACTAAATAAAAATCTATAAGCATTTTATTTCCACTTGACACTAACACATGCCTCTATTAAATCAATTGTATCCCGCACTCGTACACTCCCACTCGCACTCCCTATTTCTTCATTTCGCCGTTAAATCTTCCAGATGACTGCCGATCTTCCCCTTGTTCTCCAAAATCTTTCGATGCAGCCCCCGTCAGCTCGCCTGCCATTTCAATGGTAATTGGTGAGTAGTAATATTTATCAATATCAGCTTGGTTGCTTTCCTAGAAGTCTTTTGAACTTGCTAGCCAGACATTTTCAACAATCCATTTCATAAAAAGTAACTATTAAATAACTTTAACTTCAGAATTCAACACTGCAATTAAAATTGAATTAAAATAAAATTTCAGTCAAACAACCAGGGTATTAATACACTGATTTCTACTGAAATCTAAAAGTATTTTGTCTTATTCTAAAAAATTTTTCTTTCAATAATAAAATTATTCACTATGTTCTGTTACTATAAAAATATTCTATACATCTGAATGTGACTTAAAAATACCACATTGAGATAATGTTGCTTTTCGAATTAGTATTTTAACAGTTTTTTTTATTATTATAAGATATATAAATACTTCATAATTGTTGTATTGAACACGTATGAACAGAATGTATCAGTAATACCAATAGATTAGCCACCAATTTTACGTTTCTTTTAGTTAATGTGTGAAGAGTTAGACATGACATAGACGTAAAAGTAGACAGATTTAGTACATTTTATTAATTTATAGATGAATGTTATGTAATATATAAAAAACGTAGTCAACATTGATTTTCGATGAATACAGCGTAATTATCCAGTGCTTAAATTAATCTTAGGGGATCAGTTTAAATTGGCTCCTTTAATGTGAAATTCAAACTAACACCAATTAAGAAATCAGGATATAAATACTGTAAATATTATTTTTATATTGAGTCAGTCAATAATACACAAATTTTAATTTTATCTGTTTTAAAATAAGTGTGGGATGAATAAAACTTATGGGTGGAATAAAAATCTGCTTCACATTAAAGCTTATATAAATGTGTATAATTACTGTCAATGTATACTTTATTTCTTATGCATCACAATTCTTGATATATAAAACAGAAGTTTTTTTGAGTGTGGTTCCTCTTTATTTTCATTTTGATATAATAGCAAAAGATCATAATTTGTTTAGTCGCACAGTAACAGTATCAGCCTAATTTACCTAGATTACCCAGGAGCTAAGTACAATTGTCGTGTGTGGGGATGGTATCAAACAGAACTAGGGAGAGAGTCGATACAGTACAAGGTCGGTAGTAATGATAACAAGACTAGCGTAAGTGCAACTGTCGTGTGTGGGGATGTCATCAAAGAGAAGTAGGGGAGAGATTCGATACATTACATGGTCGGTAGCATTGATAACAAGTTTAAGAGTAACTGTCGTGTGTGGGGATGGTATTAAACAGAACTAGGGAGAGAGTCGATACAGTACAAGGTCGGTAGTACTGATAACAAGACAAGCGTAAGTGCAACTGTCGTGTGTGGGGATCGTATGAAACAGAACTAGGGATAGATTCGATACATTACATGGTCGGTAGCACTGATTAACAAGTTTAAGAGTAACTGTCGTGTGTGGGGATCGTATTTAAAGAATTAGTGAGAGATCCAATACAGTACATGGTCGGTCGTACTTATAACAAGTGTACGTGCAACTGTCGTGTGTGGGAAAATCGTATGAAACAGAACTAGGGAGATATTTGATACAGTACATGGCCGGTAGTACTGATAACAAGTGTAAGTGCAACTGTCGTGTGTGTGGGGATCGTATGAAACAGAACTAGGGAGATATTCGATACAGTACATGGCCGGTAAGTACTGATAACAAGTGTAAGTGCAAAAACTGTCGTGTGTGGGGATTGTATCAAACAGAACTAGGGAGATATTTCGATACAGTACAAGGTCGGTAGTACTGATAACAAAGACAAGCGTAAGTGCAACTGTCGTGTGTGGGGATCGTATGAAACAGAACTAGGGAAATATTCGATACAGTACATGGTCGGTAGCACTGATAACAAGTTTAAGAGTAACTGTCGTGTGTGGGGATTGTATGAAACAGAACTAGGGAGATATTCGATACAGTACAAGGTCGGTAGTACTGATAACAAGACAAGCGTAAGTGCAACTGTCGTGTGTGGGGATCGTATGAAAACAGAACTAGGGATAGATTCGATACATTACATGGTCGGTAGCACTGATAACAAGTTTAAGAGTAACTGTCGTGTGTGGGGATCGTATTTAAGAGAATTAGTGAGAGATCCAATACAGTACATGGTAGGTCGTACTTATAACGAGTGTACGTGCAACTGTCGTGTGTGGGAATCGTATTTATGAAACAGAACTAGGGAGATATTCGATACAGTACATGGCCGGTAGTACTGATAACAAGTGTAAGTGCAACTGTCGTGTGTGGGGATCGTATGAAACAGAAACTAGGGAGATATTCGATACAGTACATGGCCGGTAGTACTGATAACAAGTGTAAGTGCAACTGTCGTGTGTGGGGATTGTATCAAACAGAAATAGGGAGATATTCGATACAGTACATGGTAGGTACTACTGATAACAAGTGTAAGAGCAACTGTCGTGTGTGGGGATTGTATGAAAAAGAAGTAGGGAGATATTCGATACAGTACATGGCCGGTACTACTGATAACAAGTGTAAGAGCAACTGTCGTGTGTGGGGATTGTATCAAAAAGAAGTAGGGAGATATTCGATACAGTACATGGTAGGTACTACTGATAACAAGATAAAAAGGTCACATAAAGTATCGGAACCTGCGCAGACTTTAACTCTGATCCGTCATACGCCTTAAACCTAGAGTTAATTAGCTTTCCTGAATATGGAACGTTATATTAAATGTGAAACAAAATGGTGATAGTAGTGCTTTCTGGAAATTCACTCTTGTGTAAGTTTGTACTCACAATATTCAAACTCTATTACGCACACTTCCGTTTACCGCATATCAGTTTAAAACGCCTAATTGTGTTTACTCCTTAAATATAGTTTTACATATCGTGCTCTTTAAAATTTAATTCCTGTGCTCTAAGTCTATTGTACCCGTACTTCTGATAAAACATGAAGTTATATCAAATGCTGTTCAGCCACAAAAACACATTTTATTTTTAACTACTGTTTATATTTTACCATGTACGTAACATCGGCCATAGTCATTATTTCTGAAGTCAGTTCATCGTATATTGAGATAAATATTGTTGTAAATATCAGTAGTTACATTAGTGTAAAAGAAAATGTAGCATAATGAAATTATGTCAAATATTGTTTCAAAGTAAGTTTTTCAACCAAAAAATATACTTGTCTTATGTGTTACATAGAATAAATAAACTAATAGAAATAATAAAAACATAAATGATACAATTGAATTTATATTGCATACCTTTTTTAATTTAAGATACCATTTTATTCCTTTTTTATTTTCGTACAAATTCTATGTGTACATAATATGTTGAGGAGAGGTCCAAGCGGGAAAAAGGCATGGGGAGGGAATGTCAAAAATATTATTTTTTTTTTTTTCTGAATTTTTTTGTATTTTTTGGAATACCTGGTCATTTTAATCTCTGTTTACTGTATATTTGGTTTCCATGGGAAAGAAACGGGAATAGTCAGCAAAGGATATTGGACGTCTTGAAAATACGCACAGGTCCACGGAAAAAAAAAGGGGGACTGTCATTGTGAAACACGGGAAAAAAAGGGAGGAATGTCAGTTGGCAAGCACTGTCTTCTTATTATTATTCTGCTTCTACTCAAGCTGCCAAGTCAGTGAAGTTGTAGCTTGTGCACTGTTGATTGTTTGATGGCTATGTTTATGTTTATGTGATAAATTTTGTAGTTTAAGATGTATGTGTGTGTGTTTACTAAATTAATTAGTGAGTTTATGGAATCTGAAGGGTGAAGGGTAACAGCTCGGAAATCATCTAGATTACCTCAAAAGAAAGTAAACGAAAAGGTAACTGTGGTACGTTTTAAGTGATGGTTAAAGAAACAAGCTACTAGCATCCACAACATTTGAAATAGGGCCTGCTGATTGTTTAACTGTTTGAGGTTTAAAATGCTTTCAAATGATTTGTACCTGCAGAAACGTGACTGCTACTTATTATAATCCAATTTCAACCAAATATGATACGTAAAATGAACAGAATTCGCTACCTTAAACCGGTTTGGTTATTGTTAACACAGTTTCCAACAAAGGGAGATCTAGGCAACACAGAAGAGAACTGCTAAATTTCATTGACAACTCCTTTATATTCATATCGTGTTCGAGTATGTTCATAGGGACGGAAATCTGTGGTAGAAAGAAATTTCCTGTTTGTGTAAAAGCTTTTCGGTTCGCTTCATGGAATCACAAAAAATAAAGGTGGAAGTAATACAGAAACTATTTAATAAAAAGGAGGGGAACTCCTAAGGATGGGTCGGAGGCCAACACTTAAATCGTAAACACCGCTTGTCAAAAGAGGCAATTGAGGCGGATTTACACAGCATATTTGGTTCGTTTAAAGGTGAACGAAAAGTCACCTACAGGTGCGAATTCTTCTAACCGTATCTATCATTCTCATGCAGACTTAAATATACAAAAAAGATTGTTCTTGAATTGCTTTAAGACTAGCGTTACCCCATGGCAACATAAGAGTAATCATACGAGGTAATAGTAGAATACCTGTTTTCAATTCAGAATTCCAACATTCAGTTTATGGCTATCCAAGAAATGGATTACTTGTAGTTCATGTGACAAAACTCGCTTGCTGATGATTTCGAGCTATAGAACATGTTGTTAAATCCTGATTCACTGAAACATACTACAGCAAGGGTTTATTAAAATCAGGAAAAGAAATTTAAAGAGCTCACATCAGAAAAAAAAAACTACATCTTGTTATAAGCCAATATGTTTTACATTCTCGCAAACGTGCCTCCTCTAAACAAAGAAGTTCAACATATCAAAAAGGAGGTTTGTAAAATATTGCAATTGGACTTCCCAAAAGAATTTGTCCAGTACCAACAATATAACAAACTAACGATTGTGTTTACTACAAGCGACAATTAACACTTTGTATTGTTACAATATACATATATTGTCCACAAGGAACGAATCATTTTTTCTTTAGTTTACGATATGAAAACAGTGGCGTACACAGGGTGCCAATGGAGGTGGGCTTCTTTCTTGCTTTACTTTCTGTGATGACAATTCTTGACCACTCTGTCAAGAAACTGGACATTTTTTGTGATTCTTGCGGGGGTCAAAAATCAAGAATTGGCCCCTTTTTAGCACTATCCACTACATTGTCTCCAATCACACTTAAGAAGACTAGAACAAAAATTTCAGATGAATTTTTCCCAATATCGTGGTCATCGTTATTTAGAGTGTGAACCGTAATATGGCTAGCATCCAATTCAAAAGAAGGTGGATTTGAAAACGCTTAAAGATTGGATTGATGAAATTAAAGGTGCTAGAGTCAAACCCTCACCATTCCATGTAATCCAAGTTGAGAGGGAGTTTGTACGGAACTGGTCTTCACACTTAAGGATCAATTTTATTTTCAAGTCAGATGCCCATTTCCTATTTTATTTAAATTTATATATATATATATTTATATTATAAAATATTTATATATTTTGACCACTTCTAAAGTTATTAATAAAATTAATTTTTTAATAATTCAACCTAATTATATTGAATTAAATCTTAGCATTTTTTCTTGATAAGTTAAATTTAAAATTAAAATTTAAATTCCTAATAGAAAATTAGGAGCCTTAAATATTGTTTAAATGTTTCAACAACAACATGCTTCAGGAAATTTTTTTGTTTTCTAGAGGGGCTCTTCCCTATTATCCCATGAAAAAGTACACAGAATCTACAAGTGTTTTCTTAAAGATGTTCTGTGGTGTAGGAAGCCCAGACAATTTTTAGTTACCCTTCTTCCAAAAACTTGAGGAAAGGAGAGAAAAGGAAACAAATAGAAAAGGCCATTGACCTAAGAGTAGTTTTTCCTAAGGTCATAAAAAGACAAATAATAATAACTTAATAATAGGCCTACTCAGAGTTTGGAAAATACAAAAAAGGACTAATAAAAAATGACCTATTTGATAATTGTTTGATTTCAAACATGTTTTATTTGTCTCAACGGATTAATATGTACCGATTTTTACTTTTGTTTACCAATTATAAGGCCTTTTTTTAACTTTAAATGTGTTATTTTTTCTTATTTGGGAACCATATTTAGATGGGGACAATTTTAAATAAATACAGTTTTATGCCATTTTAATATAGTACTGGTTTCTAGAATTAGTTAAACTTGGTGACATCTCCCTTTTTTCCTAAAACTATTAATGTCATTTCCCATTTTTAGCAATAAATATTTTTGTACTCATATAATTATATTTATTTATTTCACCCATTTAAAATGGTACACTGATGTTATTAGTATCTTAAGGTATAAGTTTTATTATAAGGTAGGCTAATTATAGATAATGTTTTATAAAGATTAGGAAATATAATGTACAGTGGTGTACAATTGAATTAATGTGAGATAAATTGCTATTCCTGATAAAATTTGAAAAAGCTGATAAGTCCCCATTTTTCCCGTGGTGCCTTTGTTTAGTTGGCCATTTTTAGGGTGGGAATGCAAGCTTACTGCAATAAAAAACATTCATTTACTTTATATTTTACATTTATTTAAGTTACGTCTTATTTTAAATTATAATGAGATTTTTTTTGAAACTCACATGTTATATTGATTACTCGAAACCTGGAAAGGTGTTAGGTTAAAGACCAAATAAAATGAAAGTAACTTGTAATTCTTTGTATATTTTTAAGGGGTTTTTCACAAAGACAATAGCTTTGAGTAGTGCTATATATTTAAGTAGATATGGAGATCCCTATTCAATGGATAAATCATCCAAATGAAATCCCAAGTTTGTGCAAGGGGAATAGGTAACACAGGTGAAAGAATATGTCACTGGTGGCATTCCTTGCAGGCTATCAATAAGGGTTGCATGAGCTGCTGGGACGTAGTATGGTTGTGGTTGCCTATACGACGTGTTATGGATATTATGGGAAAACTGTGGGATATTGTGGATATTGGCTTCCTGAGGTTGTGCCAACAAACCCTTGTCCCTATCCCTAGCCCCCACGGGCCATGGGCCTATACCTGCACCCCCCCACCCCCCCCCCCCCCCACCCCCCCCCCCCCCCACCCCCCCCCCCCCCCACCCCCCCCCCCCCCCACCCCCCCCCCCCCCCACCCCCCCCCCCCCAGTCCATTATTCATAAGGCTTTTATGATAATATAGAATAACAAATTAGGGAAACATAGTTTTTTGATAAACGAATAAGAACTAAAGATGTATATAAAACAAGGCGAGTTGTTCAATAGTATATTTACACACGAGATGTTGGTACAAAAATAATTTGGAGAGTGCCAACGATACGTCACCTGCAGGCCTCTATAACTCACAACACCTTTAGAATAATAGTGGGAAATGCACGACGTTTACCTAAAATGTTTAGTACAAAAGTTGGATTCACAATAAAGTTATTTTAATAAATCACATAAACATGTTGTATAAAAGCAAAACGTGTAGTTGTATATTTAAAAAAATATGTACAAACAAATAACTAAATCTATTCTGTATGCAACGAATCACAGTATGTGGTGTTATAAATATTTTTAATATGTACTGGAACAATTTTTACTGGAAATTTTGCTCAAACTTGTTGGTAAAACATTGATATGTGATAAAAATAAAAACATATTCTATACGATCTAGTGTAAAAAAATAAAGACAATGAGGCGGAACAGACTAACTGAACAAATATTTCTTCAAAAGAAGAACGTACACTATCTGAAGTGCTAACTGAGAAGTGGTAGTAAAAACTAAATTTATCGCAGGTACCTAAAGTTTTAGATACCACACAAAACTATGTTAAATACTGTATGTTTCAGGCTGACAATGTTCATTTCATTTTATTCCCAGAATTAATATTATTTAAATTGTAACAGATGGATTATTTATGTTAATGTTTTCTTAAAATCTTTGTAATTTATAGAAAACACTATTCATACAAATGGACTGGCCCAAACACGGGTTTTTCATTAGACGTTGACATAAAACGACGAGAAACAATGCTTTAAATTACCACGGTAGGTTGTAGTAATGTATTTTCAATCAATGTATTTTTAAAATTTTAGTTAAAAATTAAAAACATAAGAAAAAACTCTATTTATAATGTCTGAATAACAATTAATATTGATTTAGTGTATTATTTTGGATAGCAAACTCTTGTTCCAAGCATTTGAACGAAACATTCGTCTCTTTGTCATTGGGGTATGTGATAACTCCCTATCTTTCCTACGTCTACTGCACTAAGCTGAAATTCAATAGAGGAAAATATTTTAATAAGAAATTTAGTGGGTACTAGGAACTGTTTTTCATCATTGTAACATCTCTCGGCTTAATTTTTAACACACATAAATTATTATCATGTTTTTTTTATTTTTGTAAGAAAAAATGTATTTTACTAATTCCGGCTTGAATACCTACTCACCTTGTTATCATAACTTTCAATAAAATGGAAACACCGCCAGCCAACTGACTGATTTAAAACATATTTCTTTGGATGAAACACTATTTGAACCAAAACTTCAAAACAATATCTAAAACACAGTTTGATTTAACTCATAAACTTTACGTTGTATTAATAGACCAAAACATATTTAACAGGAATTTTTTGTGTCAATTGTTATTTTGATTTATAGAGACTAAACAATAATGTGAATAACTCCATTTATGATTATTTAAACAAGAATTGTTTTTAAATTATACTTCTCATCGTTACGTAGCTTTTATAAGTCAATATAATTAATTAGAAATCCTACCAATTATCTAAACTAATTTTCCTACATACAGCATTGTATTCTTTCTATTAACTAAATCGTACAGAGGTTGCCATTTTTCATTCGATAAGTATAAAAATGGCTCCTTAGTTGTTAAACATATCCAACATCACAATCCTTCCGAAGCCTTATATTAGACTAAGAACGTTGAGCTATCTATCTAATTAAATATTTTTCACAAAATCGTCCCGCTAATTGAGTTCGTCTTGTAAAAGAAGACATTGCTTTACTTTAATAAAGTTTTTAGTTGTTTGGTTAGTACCTTATATCTCTAGGTAAAATATTCTGATTCACAAATTCACGTCGGGTCAACACAAAAGAAATTAGTACTTCCATTGTTACTAGTATTATATAACAAAACAAATTTGTTGTAGATCATCAAGTTCCATGTCCACCATGTAATGTTTTTTTGATCTTTCACAACCCGAGTTAAAGAAAAAAAAACTGATTTTCTATTCCAGGTTGACTCGACATATTTACGTGAGGGTTTTATAAATGCATTAGTTTTTAAAATATGAAATCAATAAACTTAAAGTAAACTCTTTCTTAGTTGACACATTTAAGTAATTTACCATAGCAATATAAGCCAAACGTTGCAATAAGTAGTTGATTTATAAGTAGCACAATAAATATATTTTGCGTTACCACGAAAATTCATTGCTTATGTAATAAAATGTACACTAAATTCATCAGGCACTTATACGTGCATATTTATGCAAGTAATGTAATTTTGATTATTTTTCAAAACCAAATTGCTACAACCATAAATTAATTGAGAGTTTCATAGGATCAAAATATGTCGATCAATTAGGATATTGAAAATGCTAGAAAATGCTAAAATTACAGGGTTCTGTAAATTGTCAAAAGTTAAAACTTTTAAGAAATGCTGCCTGACCAATTTTTGAATGTTAATTACCTGTGCCATTCCAGTCATATCGTGTATATTTAAATTTTCCATTAGTAATTTTCATTATATCGTTGATTTTGACTACTCCCATGTAGGTTTTGATATCACGATTGTGCATGCACCATCATTCGAACGATCTACACACGTGTATGAGTCGGAATTATATTTGAAACGTCTATTGTACCCGAGTATGATAGCTTTGGTTATAACAAGTCTTCCGAGAGGTTGGAGAAACTTGTTGCTGCGTTTATTTATTAGAAAGAAGGGGGTTTCTCATCAAACAGAATGAGGGAGGGTATTCGGGTCGTTACGGTACAAGGTAAACGTTATACACAAATATTGCAACTCTCACATACAATATTTGAACCTGCACTCTAACACAGTCCTAAATTCCAACGCACAAGGCCCTCGGAAATTGACCCACCCTAAATATAATCGTGATATTATGTGTAAAGTAGTATGAACTAAGACTAAATGATTGCATTAATTTTGAAGAGAAGCCAGAATATATTGTTAAAGAGATATTTTTAAGTATCAGTGTGGTTAAACTTGATGAGAAAGTCTATTTAGTTATTTATTTTTTTAAGCAGACGACACGTTTGGTCATCAATGCCCGTCATCTTACGTGACACCTACATATTAAGATAGTGATGTCTCTCACCTCACAGACATTTTTAGCTGTAAAGGGATGGACTGTAAAGGGGCTTACCTTTGATTAAAAGCACAGAAATAAAAAAAAAAAATTAAAAGATTGCGTTTTGGCGGTGCTATTTAACACTTTGGCTACCAAACGGCTCACTGTATGATGATAATACAAGTGTCATCAGACATAGCTACTATGAGTCCTCGGTAGCGAAACGTGTTATGGGCCTTAAAACTAAATAAAAACTCAGGGGTGAACTGTAAATGGGCTTACCCTCGACTAAAACTAGCGCTTAAAATACCCTTACTAAAACTAATCAGATACTATAGGACTCATATTCTGGACATTAATTTGGTGCTTTCCAGAAAACCAAAGAGTTTTGTTAAAACATCTTCTTTTGTCACCAAGCAACGTATCTAACCGGCCTGGCAAACTATGCGCTCTCATCTGCCCGGCGTAGAGGCCGGCAGTCTATCAACACGTGGCTGACGTTTAATGCCATGTTACACTCCGCACACTGCGGTGGGTCACCACGACTCATTAGGAAACCGTGAGAGAGACGAGTGTGTCCGATACGGAGTCCGACACAGTTACTTCCTCTCTACGGTTAGTGCGGTAAGCAGTCAACCAAGGCTTTTAATGTGTATTTAATCTGCCTAAGTTTGTTATTGGCCACTTGATCCCACGATATATTCCACTGATGTTGTAGTCGTGACTTTACAATCGGCTTTAGATCGGAAGCAACTGAGAGATTTCCTCCTTTGTTGCCCCTATCTGCAATCTCGTTACCAGGTATTCCGGTATGTCCAGGTACCCATAGTAAAGTAATTGCGATACCCCGTGACATCATCTCGCTCAAAGCGTAGCGGATCTTACGAACCAGGACATGTTTGAAGTACATGTCCCTGATAGCCAGAAGACCGTTTAACGAGTCCGAGCACATTACCATCCTATTTGTTCTTGGGCATACAATATTTAATGATTTCAAGATAGCTGTTAGTTCTGCTGTGTATATTGAAGATTCAGGAGTAAGGCAGAATTTTTACTCTCTATTGGAAGTGACAAAAGACACACCCGTTCCTGCCTCACTCTTTGAGCCATCCGTGTAGATGACATCGCAGGGTGGAAAGCATGACAGAGTTTCTCTGCAGGCGCTTGTGGACAAACGGTGAATGCATCTTGCTTGTCCAACTGTAATAACGACAGTATTACATTGGGAGTTCTGACTGTCCATGGTGGCCTATCCATCTTTGTGACATACTTCAAAATCAATCGCTCTCATGTCCTCTTCTGCGAGGTGTAATAGGATTCTAATACCAAAGGGTGCGGGGGCATTAGGCTTATTGTGGTAACAAGGGAGCAAGCGATGTGTTTAGGACTACCTCAAAGGCCAGATTTTCTGGCCTTGATTTTAAACTAAAAAAAATTTTTCGTAGCCAAATTGAACACGTCTGAAAGATATGGATGGTTCACCCACTCTCAGCTAACAGACGGACAACGGGGCTGGAACGAAAGCCCCTGTAGCCAATCTGACAGTAGAGTGATGAGTCCAACATTTAAGGGCTGTTGGCTTGGCAGAGGAATAAATCTGTGATCCATAACCAATACAAGGTCAAATATATGCCTTGTTAAAACTGAAGCATGCATTTTCTATCTGCACCCCACTTCGTTCCGCTTAAAGCTCTCATCACGTTGTTCTCTTTAGGCATTTCGCCTTAAGTTCTTTAATGTGCGGAACCCACGTCAGTCTGTAATCAAACCACAATCCCAGGAATTTTACACAGCGACTCGCTGGGATTATAATTATATTCATCCTAAGAGTTGGATCAGCGACGTTCCTCAGTAGAGAAAAAGTAATACATTTAGACTTTGAAGGAGAAAAAGAAAACCCGGTTTGGTTGCTCCGATCTTCAAGACGGTGGATGGTGAGCTGAAGGTACCTCTCTGCAGTAGCCAGCCTCCGTGATTAAAGGTGCAGGCCGAGATATCGGGAACGGGTATACCCTCGGGAACCTATCAGCCAAAGCTTGGCCGGGCACCCTACCCCAGTTCCCCGGGGCCTGATGTTTATCTCGTTTAAAAACCGAGTCGGGAATTCTCGCACGACTCGGGCTCGCAAGTAGCAACAGAAATCTCCGACATGTCTATCCAATAATCACTTCCTGAACAGGGACCGAAGTGGCTGACACTAGGATTCATACTACCGTTTGCTTCGGCAGATCAAGCTCACATCAGCTCTCTTCTGCTACACCTTCTCAGAGAGTAGCAGTTCAAGCACTCCCCACAAACAATAGCACGATCCAGTCAGGAAAGGAAGGAATTAGGAATAGGTAGGATTTATGGATGAGATAGCTAGTGTCAGGATTGGCGATGTGTCTGGCACTAGCTCGGGATACGAAATGTCGCCAACCTTTAATAAATAAATGAGCTAGTGACAAATATACAGTTTTTAATAATCATTCAAGAATAAATATCGTACTACGGGAAAAAGAAAATATTTTTTTTAAATAAATTAATATATCTCAATTCGCCATTAAATATATAGGAATATTTATCTCCTATTAAATTTTTAATTTTTACGTAGTAGACGTATGCCCATAATACACAATGAATAAAATAAAAAGTATTGACGATTAAATTCTTTATATCGTATATCAACTCACTAAAGTAAAATATTGTCCAGTAGTGTTCCGGAGAGTTATGATATATCATTAAGTAGTTAAAAGATAGTAAATAAAGAGATAGAGTGTCTTAATCTTTTTCTTAAATGTCTTGCAGTAAATAAATAAAAAAATTGTATTTGCACATGAAAAAATTTATCAAGACCTACATTTTGTTAAAGAATTAGATTGTACATATATATTTAAGGCTTTAGTCTATTTTCAATAAAAGAACAGTGGAAACCACTAGAGGACTGATGACGTGGGGTTATCACGTGACTAACACCATTGTGGTTAAATGTATCTGTTCACAGAGCGGCTGATTGTTGGTTTGGCTCAAGTCAATACAGACTCACCTGGTCGTCACAGCATCATGTTGGTTGAAATGACGTGAGTCGTAGGTCTCTTTTTAGTATATTTTTTTAAGTGCAAAACAGTCGGACAGCCTAGAATTATGGTTTGACCTTGCCACAACCAATGATCTTAGTCACTGATATATTACGACATTTTAATTGAAGAAAGACGAAATAGAAGAAAAAAGAAAGAAATATATATATCGAAAGTAGAAACTAAATATCAAATCAAATTCTAAGTAATGCAAATTGAGTATTTCAGAGAATAATAACAGTAAGTGGAAAACAGTAACAATTTCCAAATATTTTTTAATATATAAAATTTTATTTTTATTTTATAACAGATTAGTGTTATGAATAGTGCTGTACAATTTATCTACTAAATTTGAAAGATAATATATCAAATGAGTTACTAGTCTCATATATATATATATTATATATATATATATATATATATATACACAATTTAATATGTACATATATTTATATTTGTATCGAAGAGATATTCCTTGAACATTTTTAACAATCTAGGAAGTGAAAATATAAGTTTTTAATAAGTTAAATATCAGTCAATTGATTTTTTCATAATACATACTGACTATTTAAATAGGTTATTTGCAATTATTCACAAATTGAAATTGCCTTAATTCTCCTTGTATTGATTTAAATATAGCATGCAGTTAATTGAATTTCCTTTCAATAATATCTTTACTAAATAATTCAGTTTTACTAAAGTTTAAAATAGAACAATAAAACAGATTTCTTATTTAGGTAATTACACACTTATTTACGTTATAATGGTACCGACTTAAAGATGATGTTAAATAAAAGAAAGTCCACCATCTCAATTAAAGATGTATAAGATCCTTTTGAGTTATAATGTCTACTAAGCTGATAATTACAAAAAGTTATGTTTTAAAATAAACCAAAGTTCTCAATTATTTTGTAAATTTGCTCTATTACTTATCAATTTCATAATTGAATTTTAAAATTACACGAAACCGGCAAGTCTACTATACAGTAATAATTGAAAAAAATTTGAAAAATCTGATAACGTCAGTTTTATTTTAGTTCAAAGACTTCACGTCACATGAACATAGTTTACAAAATTTCCAGAAACTTGGAAATAAATATTTTGTAAAAATGTCAAATCGCTTTGTGATTGTTGAACGTTATGTTGTACGTAATTTTAAAAGTTTACAAAAGAATAATTTATTTTATAAACTATTCTTTATATTTCTATAACCTATTAATATATTTCTATCCAACTTTGTGCAGGTGTATTTAAACAGTTTTGTTAGTCGGTTTTTATATGTTGTAAATAGCTTGATGTATCGAAAGTTGTTTCTATGTTTCGTCATAAATAAATTTAAAAAAACTCTATTCTTTTGTACCAACCTAAAAACTTTCTAGGGAGCACTAAATGTTAACAAACATTTCATAACTCAAAAATAATTTGCATCTAAGGTATTATAAAAA